>NW_008656299.1:41847-87933 GCF_000695815.1 Acanthisitta chloris | reverse complement strand
CAGCTTAGTCATGTTCCTTCTGAATCAAAGTCACGAGTGCTTCTAGAGCATTCTAGCTAGTTCAAAAAATGCAATGAGTTTTCACAAATATTAAGGTATTTACTTCACTGACTCTTTCAAGTGAGGTAACAGCACTAAGGTGAACTTGAGGGTCAGGTCATATAAGGAAACATTCTAGAGAACATTTTTTCAGCATACAGGGAAAAACACTCTCCAATATAGTCATACAATGAGAATATTCATCTTGCAGGTCCACGTTAGTCAATGGATCCTTTCTTATATTATCCCCCTTAGCACAGGGACATTCTCTGGTGACACTGGTTAGGTACAGGCTGTGTAACTTGACAAGACATCATGTGGTATGCTACTGTACCACTTTTACTAGATGCTTCTAGAGGCATAAGTAAGTGTGCACAAAGCCATAAGGTTAATACTAATTTTCTTGTTCCATGCACTCTTGCCAGTGAGAAGAGGCCTGCAATTATCCTAACTGGAATATCTAAAAATCTAAAGTGGGATGCCCACTTTAGATTGTAACAGTTCTCACAATGGCTCAACAGCAACTAGATAAAAATCACTTTTCTATCAACATAACTTCGTAGGTAGAAAGGGGCTGTTAAAGGTAATAAAGAAGGAAGAGCTGAAATGTGGCAGGGAAATATTATTCTTTTGCTCTTCACTATAAAACACACAGCAGAAAATCCTCAAATTCTTTTCAGAAGAGATGGCTCTTTGCTTGTTAGCATCTAAAAAGTGAGGATCAGCATACTAGCTAGCAACAAGCCTGGCCTTCAGCTGATTTGGTTTGATTTTCCTTACTTCATCATCTCTGAGCTTCAGACTCTCCATTTGCTGACACTTTCCTGTCTCTTAGTTTGCAATATGCAGAGTGTGCTATTAGTATTTGCAAATTAGTCCCAGACCATAGAGTTTTTCAGCTTTGGAGAAGTACAGCATGTAAGTATTTGCAGACCTGCTGTACACATCACATAATGTGTCTGGAGGAATCAGCATGAGACAGACTCAAATGAATTCCCCATTTTGGCCCTGGTTTTGCCCCAATCTGCTGTGCTGTGTGAATCTAACACTCACACATGCAACTTTCAGTGCTCAACACAGATGTCCATATGCCATGTGCTAGGAAGTCATAGCTGTGAGTGTGCACACACTGCTACAACACGAATGCTTGAGAACTGCAGACCTTGGACTTGTCATCTTCCTTGTATGGTTCCCAGAAATTATCCATGCATATGTGACAGAGATAAATGGACACTGGTTCAGCACTTTGCACCTAAGTATCCTCAGCTGTAGCTAAACCTCAGACAACATGATTAATAAAAATATCTCCATACATCTCTCTTCAAAAGATGAACGCTCTAATTGTCTCATGCATGCAAGACAAGTAGACAAATAAAAAAAACCCCAGCTTTTCTGGTTTTAAGTAAAATAGATAGCTTTTACAGAGCACAGAGAGTCTCTACTCATCTCCTTCATTCATTACAAGCTTCATTTACTTGTTTGCTTTCAGAAACAATCCTCCCTGAACACATCTATGTGATTTCAAAAATACAATACATATACTGAGTGGTTATCCTATATGTACATTTTGACATGAGAAGCTAACTACTTGAAAAGGAGCTACTGAAGATAAACACTAAAAGCCTCACAGGTTTTTATTATGCATTTTACAATTCTGCTGATGCCAATTCTATTATAAAAGTTACAATTTTTCTAGTGTTTTTTCAACTGAATGGCTACTATGAATATGGACTGTGAAAAAAGGGACAGATACTTGTCAAAAAGTAAAGCAGACTCAAACAATACTGCAAGATCTTACAGAATGAGTATGATGCCATAAGCTCTAGCAGGATAAAACTGTAGGAATAAGAGAAAATAGTAGAATATAAGAGAATAAGAGAAATAACAGTGAAACCACAGGTAAAGTAGAACATACTATACGTCAGAATTCACATGCACAAGTACTTCAAGTACACTGGAAAAGATGAGAAATCTGGAAAGCTCCAAGTTAATGGTCTGGAGCCCTCTAAACTAAGGTGCCACTCACCAGCACATTGTGAGTATGAAATAGTTTAACCTTGTCATCTCAAAGGAAACAGTAATCTTACATGTCTTAAGTTTAAAGGCTTAGGAATGACAAATTCGTAACTACAGCTGAGCATGAGACATTCCTTACTTCCATGGGTGTTTCGTACATTTAGCACTTGTTGTTCGGGTGTTTTGAGTATTTAATTCTCACACAGGACACACAAAAATCCAAAGCAGCAAAAGAAAAAAATCCACCCCTACAGTGTACCAACATCCTACCAAACTGTACCCTCAGATCCATGCCTTTGTCCTCATTTATTGAACTCACAGCCTCACCAGTGCATTTGAGAATAGTGTACAGCCAACTATGAAATGATTCTATTTAGCAGATTAAACACGTAGATGAGAGGAATGAGGTTAGAGAGGCATAGACAGAAATTTTGCAGAAAGCTGTTCTGAGGAGTGAAAGGAAGCTCTTCAGAGGGTTGAAAGGAGTCACCTCTTGGCTAATCAATTTGTCAGTGTGTAGCTGCCCTAGTTAAAGGGCCTCTCTTCTCTGCATTACCTCCTCAGAACTGCATTCCATCTGGCGAATTTGTAATTTCATAAAATGCAAAAAGCAACACCCATCTATCCCATGGTCTCAGGCAGCAAGAGCAGCTGTGTTTGTTCTGTTCCCTCATGTTTCACCCACGTGCACGGAAGTCGGGGATTTGATTTGCCCTTCCAAAATTTACTTTAAACACAGACCAGGCACGTAATTCCTGCTCATTTCTTTCAAAAGCTCTTTCCTTCACCATCACTACCACTAATGTACTGCCAACACCTCCAAAATTGTTTGGGTCAAGAAGTTTAAATTTTTTTCAAAGTAGTACAAACGGACAGTCTACTACTAGGTAAAAAAAAGACAAAACTAAGCACTGATTTTATTTAAAACAGCAAAAAAATAATTAATATTGGATGCTGTATCATAGCTGATAAACAGCCGTGTTACTGTCATGGTTTCTGAGAAGTCCTTGTAGTACATACAAAGCAGTTGTTCTCACAGGGGTTTTTGTACAAGAAAGTTTCTCTCTATACACGATATATCTGCTGCCTACCTTTAAAAACATAAAATCACAGAATATTCAGAGTTGGAAGGGATCCACAAGGATCATCGAGTCTAAATCTTGGTCCTGCACAGGACACCCCCCCAACAATCACATCATGTACCTGACAGCATTGTCCAAACACACATGTGGAACTGTTTTCCAAGTCACTGAAAGTGCATCTGTAGGACCATTCAAACTTCTGTTTGTAGAGAACTGACTAAATACCACAAGAATTACATCTGCAGTTTACTGAACACCTTTATAAAAACTGCTATTTAAATCCATCCTGTTCACTCACATACACCAAAAAGTCTTTTCATGAAAGCAGAATCATTTAAGCACAGTCCACGCATGTCTTTTTTTATTCTTTCATCCTGTCTTCCAATTCTTACCATATATTTTAACAGCTTGTCAAAAATGCCATCCCCCTTCCATCACCACAACTATTGGAAAAAGAATCCAGGGAAATATTTTTTTCACAAAGTAATTCAAAAACTTCCTATGATGGTCAAAAGATTCAATATTGCAGCCTGACATACAAGGGTATTAAAAAAAACCAACCCACAATGCAAAGGCAGGAAGGAACGTGACATATATTGAATCATCAATTTATTTTTTAATAAGTGCATCATAGCTATGAATAACATTTATAGCTATGAATAACATAAGCTGGAAAACACTGAGAAACAAAAAAGGAGAACACTACCCCATTACATTCCTTCCTGTGATGGAATAACACATCAACAGAACTAGCTCAGCTACACTCTTTTCAGAAATAGGTCTCTCATGTATCATAGGAAAACCATTTCAGCAAAGTACCTGTCCCACAGAAGTACTTCAGGAAGGACTGCAGGTCATCATTTTTATCTCCAAGCCTCAGTGCTCCTTCACACTTACCTTTTTCACAAATGCCTGCAGAATTCCCACTTCCTATATTAATGCATCTGATAAAGACACTGTTCTTTCAAAAAAAGATTTTAGAAGGTAGGTGCTATTGTCTAAAAAACACTATTTCTAAAGTTGTCATGACAGCATGACCAAGGTGTGGCAAGGCACAACTGGAACAATGAAGAATGCCCATAGACAGGTAATCTGGATGGTCCAGCCCCACTTGTAGCCTTCAATCCCTACTTATGAGCACAGAAATGATCCTTCTGATATTCACTATCATGAAATTGAACTTTGCCATGAAATTCATTCATCTGTCATGTATTTCACACTACATCTAGGTTGTTCTGGGGAGAGTTCTTTCAATATTTTGTTTACCTTCACAATATGCAGAGTCCCCTTGGACAGAGAGATAACCATTCTTGCATTCACAAGTAGCTTTTGTGTTCCAGTTTTTGCACTCCGAATTTTCACCACATCTGTGCCCCTCTGCACAGAAATTATGGCCTGAAATACAAGGAACATGCAACATGGTATTAAAACATATTTATTTCAGATATTCAGACATTTGCATTGACTGCATCACTCAAAACTTTGGGCATGCTACATTCCAGAACCTCTCTCTATCAACCCATCTGATGCTTGTTCACATTTGCATTGACTGCATCACTCAAAACCTTGGGCATGATACATTCCAGAACCTCTCCCTATCAACCCATCTGATGCTTGTTTGATTTCTCCATCACTTCATTATAAGTAAAACAATTTTGTTCAAAAAAGATATTTGTATAACTAGTTTTAGTCAGGAGAGAAGAAAACTCCAAAGCAGGAAGCAAAGACAATTAGAGTTCCACTGAACTCATGTAGGATAAGTCTCTAATCACCAAGAAGTGTAATACTAACTTACACCAAAAGGACAATAAAGTGTAGTATCAACAAACAAATAAATCCTTCACAGTTCTCTTATTATGCATAACCACACATGCTTTTAGTAGCTCAAAATGAGACATTGCACAAAACTGTACAAGTGTTCAAAGCAATCATGTAATTCTGTCATCAAAAATTAGCTTGATTGTTTTACAGTTTATAATTATTCCATGCATCATATTTTGTAGAAAAGAATTTTTACTAATCTCTCCTTTTTTCTTCACACAAATTCTTGGTAGTTTCTTTCATTAACAGTTTCTTTTATTCCATACAAAGTCATTTCTAAATACAGGATGAACTTTTGCACTTCCATCTCTAAAGCCACAACCAGATGAAGTTCTTTTTTTCTGATTTTCAATATTGCTCAAAAACATGTCAACATCTTTCTCTGCTGAAGTCTGAAGTGAAAGCAATTCTAACTTCATCTCTTTAAAGGCTCCACTGGAAGTACTATAAGAGATAACTATAGAATTTGACAACATAAATTCTTGTCTTCCATTGGTGTATGTTTTATAGACTTTCTCTACTAATATCCAAAAGTCAATTTCTATTTGCTTGAAATATATAAACAGTCATTTTGGTAATTCTTCTTTTTTTTTTCTGGATTTTCTCTCCTGGAAGACTCATTTTGGTAATTCTTCTTTTTTTTTTTCCCTGGATTTTCTCTCCTGGAAGAAGGGAAAGAAGAAACCCAGACATACCATCAACTACTTGTATTCCAACTTGTGCTTATATGAATACAAGAACAATTTCTATCAGTTCTCCCTGGTCATAAAGGAACAGACAAACTTCTAGTTCATTGATCCTAAACTTTCCTAACATTCCCTGAAGAGAGATAAGAAAACCATGACCTGGATCTCTAAGATCTAAACACCAGCTTCAGGTCTTTGTTCATATCCCATGCTTTGATATCCTTTTTTTTTAAACATGCACTTGAGTCATCTACTAATTTAACACTCAGGTTGTGTCATTTCAGTGCACTTTATGAGTCTCATCATCTAATGTTGAGTTTGAGGTAATTTTTTTTAAAATTCAATGCTTGTTAGCAAGAAGGACACATTCTCAGGGCCAACATCCAACTCTACACTTAAAGTTCAAGTTCATTTTATTAACAGTCAAGCTCTTTTTCTTCTGCTCAGTTAGCTTGTGCGTTCATTGTAATCCAACTTGTGAAAAAGAATCAATTCTGTTAATGAAAACTGCAGATATCCCTTCCAGTCTTCACTCATTTCACAGTCTGGTAAAAACTACTCAAGTATTCCAGATACAGCCTTGTCAAGCCTGGGTACTTTTTATACTGGGAAAAAAGGGTGCTGATACACTGCCTTTAGCCATTTATGCAATCACAGTATTTGACTTCTCATTTTTGCCTTTATAACTATAATTGAAACTGAACACTGGAACCCATCTCCTCAAACTTATCCATTCTGCATCTAATTTATGCTCCCCAGGCAGGATTACTATTCTGTTGGCATTCTAGATAACATCCAAGAGACAACAAGTTTTATAATGTTTTCTTTGTTGCTGTTTCCCCTAGGACTATGACATCCTACTCTATATTTCCTGCTTCTCTAGAATAATAATTCTCCTTGGAACTCATACGCAGTATAAGTTTTATATTTGATTATTATTGGGTCATACTACTACTCAGAACCTCTGCAACATATCAGTGTGTTAAGCTAGGTGCTATAGAAGTATCATATTTTTATTTGGTGGAGATTGTTACTCTTTCTTAAGATATTTTGTTTATACTTGTCTATTTCCCTCTCATCCAAACCTGTAAAATTTTTTTCATTTTTCTCATCACCTCAGTTGCAAGAGATCTGATTCAACTTTTTGCACCAAAAACCTTTGTTTCTTTGCTCTTTTTATCCCAATGAGTCATCATTTTACCTTGTGATCAGTTCAGGGCAAATTTAACACTTACAATTAGCTTCTCTGTTAAGTCTCATCACAAGTCCCAGGCCCCAGATCAACCACTCTTGGTCTAACAGCACTTTCCCCCAAGCACAAGGCAATGATTAATCTCCAGTATCATATCTCAATCCTGTGAATTCCTCACTGTTTATTCACCACCTCTGAAATGTATCAGTAGATATGATGACTACTCTAGCTATCCATTTTGTACCACTAGAGCTGTCACTTGTTTTTTTTAAAATTCTTGGGAGAAACCTGCATTGCTTTTGTTCCTTTGTTATCAACTCAAATGTGAACTGCCTCCATTCAGAATCAGACTCTTTCTTATGTTTTCAAGCTTGAAGGCTGTTAAAAGAGCATAGAAAAAAAAATCTAACACTCTAGTTCTGTAACTTGAGTAATTAAAGGCTCTAAAGGACATTTCATTGTTCTCCTGTCATTAGGAATACACAATGATAGAACATCTACTGCATCTCTAGATTGCCTTGGCATTTATTATTATAAAAGACTTGTGAAAGCTGACTAGAAGTGACTTCACTTTAATTTCCCATAGCATTTCAGAAAACCTGGTCAATACCTCTGTAAGGGGATCGTGCAAGCCATTCCTGCCAAGTACATGCATGGTGCTGCAGCACTGTTATGTCACCAAGCACATTTAGCACTTCAAAAGAGCCAAGAGGTGCATACCAACAAAGTGTGGTTCTTGGATTTCTTAAACATTGGTTGCCATTCCCCCCCAGCTGGGGTTTTGGAGGCAAGAGAGGAACAAAACGCCATCAATTTATTCATGGGAGCTATTACTTATCCTCAAGAAAGCAGAACGGGAAAGAATGGCTTTTAATAATTCTTTGGTGTGAAATAGGTTATAGAAGGATTATAGAACTCCTTAAAAATATCTACACAGATGCCAAAACCAGCCAGTGATACTGCAGTGGGATCTCTAAATCTCAGCCATGAGTGTCAGCTAGCAGAGGGCATGCATTCCCATTGCCCAGGTGAAAATAACAATCACTTCAGAATATTCAGCAAAATCTTATCTGAGACAGTCAGCTCCTCTCTAAATATAACAAATGGCTTAAAGTGGAATCATCACATCTGTGCAAGCAGGCAATTGGAGAGGATTTGACAGAGCCATAGAAAATCCTAAGTAGTTCTGATAATCTTAACTAATTTCAGGCCAACGCAGATGACAAGGCAAGTATGAATTAAAATTACAGATGAACACATTCAGAACAGGTGCCAGAAACCATTTTCCCCATGCATACACACACAGTTATAAATGTGCACAACAGCCCTTCAAAGTCATTCATGACATTCAAGATACAATTAGATAGGACCAGGGAAATTAAATATTGAAGTGTGTTTAGATTTCTGATGGGCCTGATGACCTCTGTTCCCTCCAAACATTTCTGATAACATTATTCTTCCTTTGCCAAGGTTGCTGAAGTGTTTGCTCCATCTTTCTCTAAAGAACTTACAGGTATCTTTCTAATTCTTCCTTCTAACTGTAGAATGACCATTAATAAACGTACTAAGACAATTAGGAAAAGAACAAAATACATACTAGCAGAAGTAAAACTATCACTTCTGGGAACTGCATCACTGGCTGGGGCTTAGTGGGCACAAGTCAGATTATCTAATATTAAATATTTGTTCAATTTTGGGATACCTGAACACTACTTTTATTTTTCCAACCTTCTCCACATCTTCAAGTTGTGGTTCCCAGAACCTGCTTTTGCAGAGCAGCATACTAAGCTGTTTTGTGCTGTCATCTAGTTTTTACATCTTCCTGTATTTGACTAAAGAATGCAAGAACTCATTCAAGACCACAGCTGCAATCAATACATCTTCGACCCATATCTCTTCCTGCTTTTTTTACAGGCAGCACTAATTTGCCTCTCATTATTTCTGATGGTTTCCTTATACCAACTGTAATATTTTCTATGCTTCCTACAATATCCCTAGTTGTTCACATCAGAAACTGTAAAACCCCTGTTCTTGTGCTGTTCAAGGAGCTACTTCACATATCACTGTTCACATTTAGAGGACTCTAAGAGGAACACTGATTATGCTTCTGTTAAAGAGCACTCGCAATGTTCAACAAGTCCAAGACAATTTCAACCTCAAAATCTTCACTATAGTTATGATTTAACCCCACAGATATGGAATAAAGACGTAAAGTAAACCTGGGGGAGAAGTCATAGGAAGAACCATAAAATTTGCATTACTGATTATGCCCTTCCATGATCTGAATCAGTTTTTAATGAGTCATGAGTGGTGAAGCACCTTGAACAGCAGCTTTTATACCTTCAGAGACTGTGGTCCCAGAACTCAGTGGTCTGACATAAACCAGTAACTTTATAAATTCTTTCAAGCCACTATATGAATACAGACCTTATTCCATAGTGCTTATTTGTGTGCAATAGAATAATGGTAACTACACGGCCTAACAAGCTTAAAAAGAGTTCTTTATTTTCAGTCATAAAGCTCTTCTAAATCCTAAGTAATGCTACAACTATGTTTAGAGAGAAACCTCCATTTATCAACATCCATTAAACTTTAATAAATCAAAAACCTTGAAATAACTCCTAGCTCACTTCAATTTCCAAAGAACCAAAACTCAGTTTCACAGCTAGACAGGGAGATATGAGAAACATGCTAACTGAAGAGCCTTCTCAGCATCTAACTGAAAGAACAAAACCCTCTCCTCCAAAACAAAACAGCAGTACAAATAAGGGTGGCCTCATTTTTAGATTTCAGTGCTATTCCCTGCTGTAAAATGCACACTTCACCTCATCAATAGGATTCCCCATTTCCTGCTAACCTGCATCAGTAGTCGACCTAAATCCATCAGACCAACCATACTGCAGGACAGCAAATAAAAGTTATTTTCTCTGGAAACCAAACTGCTCTAACTACTTCATTATTTCACCATACTCGTTCTTTTAAAGAAGATCGTGGCTGAAGCTCCTAGGACTGTTAAGGCTATGCTTAAGTATTTAAAATTGTGAGCATAACAACATAAAAATTCTCTCATGAAATTTTATTTGAATCAATCATTCAAAAAAGAAAAAATATCCACTCTCTTGAAATTATACACTGTCTTTAGCAAGGAGAAAAACAGCTAAAGGGAACAATAAAACACTTTTATGACACTATTTTTTGTATTAGATTTGTCCCTGGGCTATAAAAAATGTAGCAGGCATGCTGTATGAAAAATGAGTGATTCTCAAAAAAGTAGTAAAAAAAATATATTTTATGACACAATGATTCTTTGCAAAACTTTGAAATTAACTCAAATTTCTGTGAGCCTAAAATCCAGGTTAATAACACCATGCTGTCCTGGCAAAAAGTAGAAAGTGGCCACAGAGTTTAAGCAGACACTTACATTAAAGCACAGAGATGAAGGGAAAAACTAGGTATACTCTACATAACATTCAAGCACAGATTGTATCTGCAGTTCTGGTGAGTCCCATTTTTGCATTCAGGTACATCAAATTACAAAATTGCCATTTTAAGGCAGAGTTCTCCCATACATGCATCATTTTCCTGAAATCTAGAAACTGGTTTTTAGCAATGTATCAAATTACAAAATTGCCATTTTAAGGCAGAGTTCTCCCATACATGCAGCATTTTCCTGAAATCTAGAAACTGTTTTTTAGCAATGCAATATTAGCTTTTGGTCTACTATAAACTCCTGTAGCAAACCAGAAGAAGAAAAGGCATTATTTGCTGTCTTTCCTAACCCTTTCCAAGCCGTGATGACTATCTAGGAAGCCTATTACAGTATTCAAGTCTGTTCTTTGCTGACTCACAATTTCCATCTCCATAAACACCACAGATTTATTTTTCACCTTGCTTACCCTATTTGACTTTAGGCACTTTTCTATTATTGTGCTAGATATTACAGAGATCCCTGAAGAGGGTACAGTCTTATACCACAGCATTGTGAAGTTTTTGCATTTCTCTGTGGGTTTTTTTTCCTTCTGCTGATCCCCCCATATTTATCCTTTCATTAAATGAAAATTCCTTTGCAGCTAGAAAAGCACAAGCTGCAAACCTCCTAGCCTTGCCCAATTCTGCAAATGTATACTCCAAAACATGAAATACAGTTGAAGTTTTCTGTTTCCACAACCAGATATACTAAATACCACACAAACTGATACAAAGCCCAGAACCTACCAGTCAGTAATAGGCACTGATAAACTTTACACAGAAACATCAACATTACTAGTAAATGTTTACTAAATACTCTGTTGACCAACTTCAGGCTTAGCTAAGAGCTAATACAAAACATTACCTGTATCAACCTAAATAAAAAGTTAAATTTGCACATGACATGCAAATGATCCATGTGAGCTTCCAATAAATGTTCTGATTACTCAAGATCACAATTATTACAATATTTCTTCCTTACTACTTGGACTTGGGCAATAAAAGCTGAATATATTCTCTGAAAGAAATAATTTTTTCCAACCACAGGAGCACTCTATCCTTTCCCAGGAAAGGATATGTTGGCACAGGACATGACCAGAAACTCTGGTTGCTTGCCATATCAGAGGGCACCTGTTTGCCTGATAAAACCCATACCAAATATGGAATTCTTAATCAATATCCATTTTTAACCAGCCCCTGCATATGATAAAATTATATACTACCACTTTAGGTTGCATGCAACTGAAGCAAAAGTGTCAAGCAGCATATATTCTACTTCAAGATATAAAAAGCAATTTAGGAGTGCTCAATTCAATTTATGCCTTTGTAAAGTTGACAAAATTAATCATATCTTTAAGCATCATTTTCAAAAGAATTTTAAAAAGCGAAGATGAAATACAAAAGGAGGTGGTACCGTTTTAGCAGTCAGCTAAGGCAGAGCTGAAGTAGAAGTTTAATGTATCAAATTGAAAGCATCATGTATCAGAACTCACAGGAAGGGAAAGAACAATTCCTTCCTTTGCTTCTAGAGACCATCACATAAATATACATATTCGTGCTATAGCATAAATAATAAAACCAGTTTGGGAATGAATATCTACAAAGAGTACCTATCATTAACAATAATATGGAACCGAGTAATTATGGAACTTATCTTCCATCAACTTTGAAGCTTTCAGATTCTTAATGCTTTTAAGTAATGAATATATTTGTTCAGTACTGCACTACATCAAACTGGGCCATCTGTTAAGAAGTATCATTAAGACATCAAGCCCTCTGAGGGACAGAGAAGCAACATTTACTGCTTGCTTAAATAGTTACATATGTTTCTAGAAGCTGTTTAAGAAAATGGATGTGTATATTCTTAGCCCATGATCCAGTAAGCCATCTCAAATGTGCTGGTCCCTGCAACCACCTGCATGTGCCTCTAAGTTCAAGGCCTTAGTAAATATTTAACTAGGCATATTTATTGATTAATATTTACTGGTAAAGGGAGAGACCTAGAGCTCCTTCAGCAGCATATGCAACAGCATTGGAGGAATTTATATGTAGGCAAGACAAGTAGTCATCAGACTTCAATAACCAACTAAGCCTGGAAAGATCTAATTCTCATTTGGCACACCTCTTGCTTGAAATTTCTGGGGTGCACCACTAAAGGCTGACAGCCAAGTCCTGCTCTGAGAGACCAAGCTCCCCTCAAGCCCAGCTGAGACTCAGCACCAAAGGAGAGACCAGGAACAGAGGTACAATACAGACATACATGGGGAATGATTTTTCACCCAACAGCTCAAGTTCCCTAACCTTGTTGCACCTGCAATTCCCTTGTTTAAGCAGATTTCCTCAACAAAGACTTTAGCTATGCCTTTTCAGTCTGGCCCAGCACACAACCAGGGCTCCCAGGGCTGAAAGGTTCTAGGGTTAATTTTTTAATTTTTATTTTGCAATTGTCCAGCTTAACTCATAAATGAGTCCCAAGAGTGCTCAAATCTAAATCGACCTCCCAATATCCAACAAATGGATATTGGAATCGTAATGTTATTATTGGGATTTTAAAATAGAGAGCTTAAAAAACACATTTCCAAACCCCTGTACATTCAGAGCAGATGCAAGTTTAAGCAGCAAAAAAATATTTCTTCTTCAAACATCATTCTAATGGGAATTCTTAACAGACACTGAGTCCTCTAACTCTTCCTTTTTTCCCCTCCTCCTCTCTAAATCAGAGCAACTACAGCTTTGTATCCGGTAGGTCTTCTAACCAACAGAGTATCACAGACTGGTTTTAGACTCAGGTTTATGGAGGTATTTAATATCTCATTAAAAAGGAATTGTTCCTTTCAGTGTATCCCCCTGTTGAATCAGGGACTTAGATTCCTTCCAAGCATGCAGAGTCTCTGGCTTACCTCTACAAACACTGCAACACTGGTTCTCTGGAAGAACGTGATCTTTTTCTGAGCAGTTCAATGGTGGACAAGTCTCTGTTACTTTTACTAAAACTCCATTCTGAAAATAAACAACATTTTGTTTAAATTACATTGGTGAAAACACATGCAATGGCAAAGATCACTTAATTTTCCTTCTATAACACTGATAATCTCTAATAACAACACTGGTGAACTAGCAGAAAGCAAGTTAAATTCATTTGTTCCACTTGAACATCAAATCTAAAGCAATCTACTTGGACATCTTTTTGCCCAGAGTTGAAAGAAAAGAGAAAAAAAAAAAGGGACTTCAGTTCAAAATTCTATACTAGTTTACCCAAATATTTTTGCCCGAAGTATAGTTCTCTTCCTTCAAAGTATTTGAAGGAATTAAAGAATTTCACTCCAGGTTTTTGTTAATGACAGTCCTCCTGCTAGATACAGGTCTGAGTTTTACCCCTGTTATTTCACAGTCTATGTAATTCACTGATAAGTGATTCATCCCAGACAAACACAGCAAGACCAGTATTTTCAAGTGTCATGTGTTGTTCTGCTGTGTCCAAGTAAAAGGTTCTGTTCTTTAGAATTACCAATCACCTAATTTCCATAATTAAGTCCTTCAAAGGCATGGTAAAGAAAAGTGTTCATCCTGAGGTACTGCTATAGAAATTGCTGTATAAATGCATATCAAGCTTAAGATATTCTTTGCTTTTGATTTCTGCTAGATTTAAAATAAGGCTGTGATAGGAGGTCTAGTTGCTGGTAGAAATTTTTCAAAATCATAGACATAGAGCATTTCTGGGGAGATTTTACACCAAATTTTATTCCACCTTCTTCCCATCCAACAAATCAGCTTCACTATCTCCAGACCAAACAGCTCTCTGGCTCTTTAGTTAGGTGTTTCTGGACATCATGTCCCAAAATAGCTTCCTCTTTTACCTTATCCTCACTCCCCAGCTGCTCTCATACCATAACTTACTTCTTCATCTATGCAGATCACTGAGAACTGGCAGGTGGAGCAACGAATAACAACTAGGATTTTTGCTCAGTAGAAACTACAGTAGCTGTCCACACCTGAGCAATCCTATTTTCCAAGCTGTGAAACTCCACTGAGAAGCAAGCAGCCTGCTTTGTTGCCAATAGCATCAATCTAGTCCCCACTCCTCCCAAAATGTTTTTCATGACGTCTCAGATGTGGAACAAGAAGGTGGAATAAGAATTTCTGCCTCCTCGATACAAAGAAATTACATTTTTAGCTATCATCATTGCAGAGAAAAGTTTAAAAATATAATCCCAACACGTTTAGGGCTAAGAAAGCAGAAGAAAACCAACACCAAAAAGAAAGACAATTTTATTCAAGCCACCATTCTCATCATCTGAGGGATCAGATATGTGACTTTGAACAGAGATATTGGAAATACCTATGAGTCTACCCTGTATGAAGAAACACCCTTATGCAGAAGTTTGCAAACACCCTTATGCAGAAGTGCCAAAAGACTGCTTCAGGAGCCAGAATCAGTACAGGTAAATCCTTTGTGGTAGTTAGCCTCACTAGCTAAACTCTCAGCCCTTTCAGGCTAAAGAATTAGCTCTCAAGGCATCAATTGCCCTACACAGTTAGGAACAGAGAAATGTCTGCTGAGCCTACAAGGCCCAAATGATGCCTGAGGTGCCTGGCACCTAGCAGGACTTGCAGCTGAGAAGTGCAGAAGACCTAGGGAATGCAAAACTGACCATTCTGCAATCACTGCTAGTCATTACCCTTGAGGTTACCATCTTAAGACTAAACAGGGCCAAGTCATTTTTCTCACTTTCCAGTGTCTTTACTGGCAAGATGCATCAGTTGCTATCATGACAAATAATACTAAAACAACCCACAGGCATCAGGTTTTCAGAATTTTTGGAAGAAAAAAAGCACTCCCTCCAGTATCACATGCAGCCAAGCAAGTGCCCACACAAGAACAGTGAAGTTAATGGAGTATTAGGTCTCCTTCTGATTTCACTTCCACAAGCAAAAGGGAGAAATCCCCCATGGCTTCCTGTGCAACTGCAGCAGCAAAGGTGATAAAAGAACCAGACACGCTGAGCTGTCATTTACTATCATGTTATCAAAATACCAGCTGGAAAAGCTCTGGCTATAACTCAACACCTATTCAAGCTCAGAAAGGACAATTGCAGCAGAAAGGGTACAGTGTGTCAACATCAGGACAAAAAAAGTGTTGAGTGGCCATAAATCTGGTTAAAAAGATGGCAAGAAACCAGATGAAAGTCAAATGAGTGATCAGGGTAAGTCGAATGAGTGATCAGGATGAGTCAAAAAGCTAAAGACAAATTTAATCCAAGCTCACAGCTTCTTTAGTGAATCATAAGGAGAGGAGAAAAAAAAAGAAACTGCAAATTGAGAACTCCATTAATTTAATGACAGTAAGATTTTATTTCCTTAAGTTTCCTATTTTCTGCAAAATTTTCATCTTGGGGAAACAAATCAAACATATTTGTAATTAAGTTTTAAAACAATTAAAACATATCCATGCTGAGTATTCTTTGGGTTAAAATCAATTTGCACGAAACTAGTACAGATCCAATTATAAGAATTATCATCATTAGATTTCAGATTTTATCCACTGAGATAAGAACAGTTCACACTTCAGAATTATTGCTTCAGGCAGCTTTAGAAAAATTACTCCTTTTTATACTCAATTCACATATGTAGTCATAGAATCTGGACAAAAATAGATGTCAAAAAGGCATTTTTTTCTGGAATAAATATATCAAGCTTCAACTGTGGCAAACAATCCACAAAGAATGAGATCTGGATTCAAACATTTACAACAAGATAATTAAATTTCTTGTAATTACAAAGGTAAGTACATAAGAAAAGAATTGGCTGTAAGCCTAATCAGGGACATGCAGTGAAAATCTGAACCACAAACAGCTCATCTCAGATGATCAGCTTTGAAAACTAATAGCAAGATTTCAGATAAGACTATTTTGGTGGGTTTTTTTCCTGCCTTGATTTAGCTGTTATTGATCAGTCTTTCAGGAAAAAGTTCCAAATAGCATCCTTAGCTGTCACTCTAAGAACCACATTGTTCCTTATCTTTACAAAAACTTCTTTGTCAAGCTCCCTGAAAGCCAGTGGATCCCTGTGTCTCTTCCCAGCATTCCTATGGCACACTCTATGAACTGCCTGCTCCCAGAATTAATGAAAAGGAATTTATTCTCATTTCCTTTGCTGTCAAACATGTTGCCTGGTTACAAACAGACATCATGTCATTCACAGGCATTAACTGAGAAATCAACTGATCGGCCATAAATTCCCAGGCCAATAAAAGTTATAGAAATCTTTCCATCGACTTTGAATGAGCCACATCACCATATTGGTGAAATTCACAAAACAAAAACACAAAAACCAACTCAAACAAACCAAATCAAAGGCTTATTGAATGTAGAAATGTACTGTTTTCTAAAGCACATAAACACTTGTATTTTCTGGCCTCCCCAGCACAAGAGAGAGGTGGAACAGCTGGAGAGAGACCAGCCATGGACCATGAGGGTAAGGGATTGGAGCATCTCCCACATGAAGAAAGGCTGAGAAAGATGGGACTGTTTAGCCTGGAACAGAGAAAACTCAGAGGGGATCTTAACAACACATATAAATACCCAAAGAGAGGATGCAAAGAGGATGGAGTCAGGATGTTTTCAGTGGTGCTCAGTGACAGGATCAGAGCCCATGGGCACAAACTGAAACACAGGAAGGTCCATCAGAAAACACTTTTTCAGTGTGAGGGTGACCAAGCACCAGCACAGGCTGCCCAGGGAAGTTGTGGATTCTCCATCCTTGGAGATATTCAAAAGCCATCTGGACATGGTCCTGAGCAACTGGTTCTATGTAGCACTGACTGAGCAGGGTAGTTGGAAAAAATGACCTCCAGAGGTCCCTTCCAACCTGAACAATTCTGTGATGCTTAGAAATACCTGTGCACTCATTTTGTCATTTCAGATTCATCTAGAGTGTGGTTTTGGGCAGGATTCCAGCTGGGAATGGCTGTTCATCAGTAGCATCTGTGCTTATGGTTAAGCGGATGTGCATCATAAATACATTTTTAGCCTGGATTAGTTTTTAGAAATAAAAAAAAAAACCCAAACTGCTCAGAGCCTGATAAAGAAAGTCTTTGATCTAGCTGGATTCATCAGTAGTATTATTTTTGTTAGATGGAAAAAATATAAGAGATAAAAGTCTCTTAAGCCTGGATCAGTACCTATGCAAAGAATAAAATCTTTACCTTCAAAAAAAAAAAATTGAAATGTGAAATTTCAACTTGATCTTTTTGACATTACCCCTCCTACAAATACAGCCTCCTTTACAGAAACACTATAAATTGACAGTTGATGTATACCCTCCACTGTATTCCTTCATGGATCAGCAGCTTTTGAAACTTGGTGTCTGCTTTTCAAGACTGGAAAATTAAACCATATTAATTTTTTATAGTCCTCCCCTATCACAAAGCCCTTCCTTTATTCATACAACACCTTGTCCACCAATAGGCACACACAGGACAGAAAACAATGACACAGCCACAGTTTGGCTCATCACCATTTATCCCTCATCTAGTGAAGATTCCTAATTAAGGCAGTAAATAAGTAGGTGCTTTGTTTACAGATTTAGGAGGTCAAGCTGAAGACACATTGAATGAAATTCCTGCATGAAGACATCACCCCAGAGAAGCAGATGTAAGCACCCACTTAAAAACTCTCCCCAGGCCAATGAAGTTCAGTATCTTCTTGAAGCACATTGTGAAAATACCTGGTTTGTTGGGGTTTTTTTGAAGGCATGGATCCACATTTTTTTCCCCATGATGTCACATTCACAGATGCCATTTCAAATACTTATCAATACCCTCCATTAAGATGTAACTACAAACTGCCATGTCACTGTAATTAGCATCACCATATCATTTTTCTTTAACAATAAGGAAAATTCAAAGCTGTTTTCATTATTTTAGTCACTTCTAAAGAGAGATATTTGATGGTCAGGATTTGCTTTTTAATCTTCATGAAAAGCATACTCATAATGATGACTATAATGCTCTTATTTATAGCACAGAGAAGTTCCACAGACATAATTTAGATCACTCTCTCTGGTTTCACTTGAATGTGAAAATCCTTCTGTTCTCCTCTTATTTCATATAGGCACTTCCCCTCTCAAATAAACACTCTATGTCAAATTATAAATAACAGGCAATTTAGTCTGTCTTCAAGGCAACAACCTTGCCCACAGATTTGTGTATGCAGTGCTGAGCACCTCTATACAGCTAAACAGTAACAACAGCAAAGTAATTCTGCATAACAAGCTGCTTTCACAACATTTCCAACCAGTTATTGTCCATTTCCAATACTGAACATAAAATTGCTACTCTGTACACTCAGTTACAAGCACAACAACAACCAGTCATTGTAATCTTTTCCACTATTCTCACAATCATCAACACTCCCTGAATGGTCCTATCTAACACAGCCTCCATTTACCTTGCTCTTAAATACTGACTGTAGTCATCTAAGTGTTATGAATTTGCCAAGACTGACTCCAGTCCAATATTCAGTAACTTTACCTTGATTTTTAGGGCAGCTATATATAGTTTAAATAATACCAGGGGAAATAACTCAAACAATATAAGTCAGGTTGCTTCAAATTTTCAGCAATTTGGCTGAAATTAGTAACTGGCTCAAGATGCTACAATTTTTTTCAAGAGCTCATAAAAGCAGAGATAAAAGTGAAAACATTCTTTCAAGCCATTTTGCCCAGAGTTTTCTTATCCTGCAAGGGTCATATTCCTGCCTTGTTTTCATATTTGTGGCTTTCCCTGACTTCAAGGTCACCTTTTCAAGACAACAGATGTCACATTTGCATGAAGGAAGCCTAAAGAAATGCACTAACTTATCACTGTCACTTCTGAACACCACAGATACATTTTAAAATCAGGAAAAGTTTACACAGCTAAAACTTACTCGACATTCCCTGCAGCTCTTGGTTAATACTCGTTGACCTTCTGCCAGCACTTTGCCTCCATAGATACACTTTGCTAGCATTTGAGAGAAGAAGGAGAGAGATTAAAAATAAACCATTATTTAAGAAGTAAACAAAAGCAAGATATAACACAAGCGAAACCAGTATTCACATACACTGAAAAATCATGCATATGGTAAAAATATGATGCATTTTGTTTTCATCAGACATCAGTATTATATATAATTACAAACAAAGTGGCTAACAAATTCATTTTAGCAGAAAGTGGCATCTTTACTCACACTAAAGAGAGGGACTAAGAGCATGAACAACATGTACTGGAGCAAATTCCTTAGCATTCAATAGAAAATATTTTCATTACTGATACTCTGCAGACTCACTACAGCTATTGTGTTAGAGGTCTTTGAGACTCACTTCAAGAACTGGAGCCATTTGTTAGCATACTGTTCATCAAGAGAATAATACAAGCACAGATTTCAATTAAACCTTCACCTTTTTTGTGGGCACAAATGTGAACTCTTCAACTTGCTGGAACACTGCAAAAATGGATTAGATGCAGCAAGTGACTGTAGTGAATCAACAAACTGCAAAAATCCACTTCAGAAAAATATTCTTAGAGCACACATGAAATAAGCACATTTCCAAGGAAACTGAAAACCCCTACTAAAAAAAGTCTTCCTGAACTTTTGATCCTTCTCCTAAAGATAAGTAGCTCCACAAACAAACCAACAGACTACAACACATGAGCACTTCTTATATATTTCGAGGCAAAGGCAACTAGCTTAGCTCCAGACCACTGCCCCATGGAGCAGGTAACATCCAGCAGGGCCCCAGCACTGGTGGTCAAGTATTACCACAACTATCACAATCCTCTTGGAACTAGATGCCTAAATTTCAAGTCCAGAGAAGGAAGTAAATCCATTAATTAAAGAGAACAGCTGGACTGTTCCAATCTCACACAAATCAAATATCCATTATAAAAGCTCCCTACATTATTAACAATCAATGCTAAACACTTTTTGTTGTGGTGTTTCAGCTCTTTCTGTATTTGACCAGAAACAGTCTGAACTATGGCACTGAAAGGAGAGCTAAAAGGTGTGAATCCTATGTTGCAATTGAACTGAGTTTTAAAGGTTTCCTGAGTGAAGAGACATACACAGTGAAAGCATTCAGAGCACTCTGTTCTCAAAATACAAACACTATCTAGTACTGTTTTACCTCAACCTCTCTCCTGAATAACAAGGGAAGCACTCACAGATCCAGGTGTGTACCCCTCAAAGGTTCTATCAATACCAGTACAGCCAGAGCCAGTTTGACTCCCAAATTTTAAACACAAAGACTGCTAGATCAATCTTCACAAACCTTCAGACCTAAATTTGCTTCTAATGACTTTTGGTTTAAACTTCCACTCTTCAAAATGCTCATTTCTTTGCAAAATAAAAATTTCACAATTTTTCAGGAGAAATCAGTTTGCATCATCAACCAATAAGCATTTTAAAAACAGGATTCTTCCTTTTGGTATCCTAGTTTACTTCAATTTTTTGTAACTGCTCTAGTTTTTATGCCTGACTTGCTGTGATCTCACTTCTGAAGAAAACTTCAGATCAGGAAGCTTTGTTTAAATTAGGAATCCCAGTAACTATTTTTGGGAGAATAGGAACTAGAGAAATTTCCTTGTCATTTCTGTCTGTTCTCCTGACATGACTGCTTTTAACAAAAGAATGGATACCCGAGAAAGCAAGTTAATGTGCAACTCAGAAAAAAATGATATTTTAAACAAAATTACAGTCTTTTGTCAAACACCTTTCGAAAGGCTAACACAAGATGGCAGGGATCAAAAACTGAACCACCTCATTTTTAAAACCCTTAACATATGAGACATTAGAGCTACTTTGTTCATTAACCCTCATCTAAGACAGAAGTGTGTTCAATAATCCAACCATTCAATAATCCCTAGAGACAGCAAATTACAACTGATGATTCTATCAGAGCTAAATACAAAAAGCACAGAGAAAATAACACCTGCAGTGCAGCTCTTTGGGAAAACCTCTGCAATTACTACTATCTATCCAAAAGTGACTAACTGTGGTCCTAGCACATCATTTTGTCAAGCAGCTGGCATTTACAATCAATTTCAATCAACTTCCATAAGTCTCTTCCCATTGACTGACATGCTGAGTTCTTGTCAGAATAACAAGTCAAGTTTGTGCCAATCACTGACAAAAGGCAAGTTCGAGTGTTCATCTTCCCATTACATAGAACAGGAACACAGTTTACTCATGGGGATATAAACTGAATCTGCAATTTTGTGCCTCACAATTCCTTCCTGCCAGACACAGACTGTTGTGCATACATGCATGTCAAAGGAGCACCAAGAGAAGCATCCAGTTTCATGCAAGAGCTTTCTAGACCCTCAATGTTCCAAATATTATGAGACAAAAAATACAGGCCAGCATGGCCACTTCACCACCCAAATACTCCACTCATGAGCATCTTTTAGCATGCAGAATATTCATGCTGACATATAGCTGAGAGAAATGGGATTACATAAGTAAACAAGAGCAAGTGCAAGATCACAGCTAAAGGATATTTGTGCAGGGAACTAATGAATTCAAGACTGAAGAAGGGTGACAGAATGCTAAAAAAAGTGTTATTATTCTCCTAATAAATCTTCAAATAATTCAACATCCCTGTTTTAATAAATTATTGAAAAACTCATGCATGAAGTGTACTAGTCTCCCAGAACAGAGCAGGGGAAAGACAATTTGTGCTTCCTATGGTACAACTGGCATCAGCATAGAGCTACAATTTTCATATATAAATTGGCTTTGTCTCTTGTACTGCTATTAAGGCAACAAATATTGAATATTCCTTCCAGCTTTCATTTTCAGAAGAAGGGACTAAAAGCTGACAATAATACTAATCAGAAAATTTACTTATTTTTTCTTTCATCTCATGAATTTAGTTCGAAATTAATTACAGCAAACTATTGCTCCACACAGTGATACTAATCCAGGGGCTCAAATTCTGTCATGTTGATTTTAAAGAACAGTCTTTCAACCTGAAATAAAAGGATAACAGCTCAGCTGATTACTCATCACAACAGAAAGTTCAGACCATAGCCTTGATGTTCCTCAACATCAACACGAGGTACAAGCTGAAGCCAAGTAAAGCTTCCCCAGTCCCAAAGTAGATGAGTAATTTTACACACTGACATTAGGTAAAAGGAGTATCTCAGCAGTTTGCAATGCTTGTTCATTTCTCAGCAATTTTTTTTTCTTCTTAAATCAAGTTGGCCACTATGACTCATGTCACCTGAATTACCAGGACCTCTGAAAGTCACTAGGAAATGTGCCTACTATCAGGACTAGTTTAACTCTGCTTAAATAGAGGTGAAACTAAGAGGTCTGTGTGATGTACTTACCCTTGCATACTTTGCAGCACTGACTTTCCACATGCACTGGGAGAGAATCAGGAGGACATTCAAGAGGGGGACAGGACATCCTTCGGCATTCTACAACTCCACTCTGAGCAAAAGTTTTCAAGACAAAATTCAACTAAGACTGTTGCAATTAGTATTTTATTTAAAAACAAACCACAAAAAGCTCAAAAATATTTAAGTAAATGAAAACAGCATTCTGGAATACAAACCCATCCTTCAGTAACAAACTATAAAATGCATCAAAGTGCATCTGAAGGTGAACTGCCCCATTTTGTTCTATATTACTGGTCTTACCCCTCCATTCCTTGGGCAAAATGCATTAAGTGGCAAACATAAGTCCATCTTTACAAGAACATAAGCACTACTTTCTGAAGGCTGTGCCAATCATCTCTGAGATTTTTAACAATCAGGTTTCTATTTTCCAGAGCAAACAAAAGCTCTCTTCAGATATTTATCAAATAATTTCAAGACACAAGTTTTACATACTAAGTCTCTTTCTGTTCCTTGGGTTTTTTTCAGGCTGATAAATGCTGAAAACAGAATCTTCAAGTTGTTACCATGCAAGAAGCAACTGAGCATCTATGAATACTATTAAGATAATGCTTCCTTGTGAAAAAGCTACTGCAGTGAAAACAATTCCAAACCAAACACAGGCAGTGCCACCCATCCACCTCAAACCCATGAAGTCCTCACAGCTATAATTAGAACAAATAAGAAAGCACTGTCAAGGGAAAGCAGATTTTATTTATGAACTTGCAAATAAGCAATGTCAAAGTTTTATTTATTTATTTTACCACTTCTCTCTCTATTGTCCATACTGCCACCAGATGCATAATAATTTTCAGAGTTAACATTATTTATTCAAAGGCCATTTTCACATTTTAATTAGGTCCTATTCCTGAAACTCTTTAGATATTCTTACTTTGCATGTGCAATTCCTGCAGTGATCATCTTCAACCCATGAGTCTTTGTCTCTATAGATCAATCCATTTACTTGACAAGTCTTCTCACAATGACAATCTTCCAATTGACTCAGTCTTGTTTCTGCATAATTTAACTATAAATGAAAGTAACTTGATGAGATTTCTGCAAATTCAAACACATGATTTAAAAAAGCAAATATGAGAAAGCAGTAGACTTATTTTTAGCCAAACCAAGTTTGACTACAACCTTCGAAACACTGATCCAGGATGTCAGCAGGTATAAACTAACCCTATTCCTCAGACTTTGATGGAGCTATCCCTGCTGCCTGACAACAGTTTATGACTCATGCAACTCTTGTACTGCAACAAACCTCACTAAGATCTCCCCAGGGATGTCCAGGAACTACGAGAAGTACAAAAACTACAATTGGGTTTTGAAAAAAATTCTTCATTGCTCATCAACCTGATTGCAAGACAAAAAGCATCAAGACTGGCACACAGACTTCCCCATCTCATCATTGCTAAGCATCAGTCAGATTAATACCTTCTGACTTCTGTGAAGTCCCTCCCAACTCTCTTGTTGGAGGGGAAGGAAAGTATTTGAATTCACTGTAGTAGAGTCATCCCAGAATGTGATCAGTGGAGAAGCCACTGGTCCTGGAGTAAACTCTGGCCATTAGCAAGCCATTCTCTGACCACCTGCCCAGCTCAACATGATCTCTGCAGGGAGCTGCACAGCCCTTCAAAGCTTGGCTCTTTGCCTTGCCATACACCATCCCTATACAATATACTTGTATCTGCATTAGTAGCACTTGTAACTATTGTAGTTGGGACTTAAAAGGCAGATTAAAAACCTCAATGCTTCCCTCCAGACCCTCCATTTGTAACATGCGTTGGTAGACCAAATTTACTTCCTTTCCTGCTGCATGAGTTTTTTCTAGACAGCTATTTCTGTAACAACTGCAACCAGTCACTGCTATCACAGACAAGGAACTTGGACTGAAGGATTATCCCAGCACCACTTCATGAAAGTGCAGAGTCTTTACAGTACAAATACTGTGTTATTTGCTTCCCTGTGCAAAGTATCAGCAAGCAAAAATATAATTAACAGCAGAGAAAGCAAGTTACTCAGTACAGTGCATAATTGGAACTTGCTCATACCACCAGCAGGGCTCAAAATAATTGCCTCTCTTTCACAGTACAAGCAGAAAACTGAACTAAAAGCTTCACATTTTGCATTTAGAGCCAGTCTGTCCAAAGCATGTCAGCTGAGTAAGTGGATTGTCAGGATAATACACTCTCTAAAAAACAGCTTCCCCTGCCTACAGGCAGCACAGTGAAAAGTACAAGTTTTTACACAAGCTGTAGTACTATGCAAATCCCATTTTTTAAATTCCTGTTCAATAACTACACTGAGATTGAAGGCATCTACAGGTTGGTTGAAATTACTCAGTAATTAACATGTAAGGGTCTTTCAGAAGAGACAATTAATTGTCCTTTACCACAAATCAAATGGTTCACCGACATTAACCTCAAAAAGTGTTCAGATTGTCCTTTGACACACATCATCACGGGTTCAGTCACCTCTAAAACAGTTTTCTACCCCAAAACTTCACCACAGCCTTAACAGATGGGCCTTGGCTAAAAGAGGTCCCTGTGTATTGTAGGAGCAGAGCCTAAAGGAAATCTCCAAAATCCCAAACAAACAAACCCTAATACTATGGGTTCCCATTCAGCCTATTCATGATCCAAACCAGGGAACAAAAAAAAACAAAAAAAAAAAAAAAAGAAAGAAAAAAGGGGGTGGGGGAAAGCCCCAAGTACACACCACATCACCTGGAGATGGATTAACTTTTACACTGGTAAAAACATTGATCAAAGGTGGTGTCAAGATCAGCACACCTGGCAGGTTCACAGGCATTTCTGTTGTGGGGCCTCATTTCACTTCCCAGGAAGGAGACTACACCAGTCCTGAAGACTTCACAGAACTTCCCAAAAGCAAAAACACCCCTTCTGAGAGCATCATATGGAGGAAATTATTGAGGGAGTTCACTCGTGTTTCTGCATTTATCCCTCAGCATGAAAAGGGAAATCAGGCTAAGGCTTCTTACAAAAAAAACAAAAACAAACAAACAAACAAAAAAAAACCCACCAAAAAAAAAAAAACCACCAAAAAAAAACTAGACCCTGGGCATTTCGTTAGTACTTTACAAATAATAAGGCACACAACAGAAACTAGGTGCAAGGAAAACCCACCAAAAAAAACAAAAACAAAAAAAAACTAGACCCTGGGCATTTTGTTAGTACTTTACAATAAGGCACACAACAGAAACTGTATTAGGTGCAAGGAACACCCATGGAGTTATATCCATAACTCTATTGCAGACAGAGAAAAAAAAATGGCTCTACCATGAAAATGCAGAATAATTGCATAAGGAATAAATACTTTCATGTATTATGTCTTAGCAGAGAAGGAAATGGGCAACTAACAAAAAAAAGCTTAGGTACCTACTTTTGCAGTCATTTTTGCCAGGAGTTCTTGCAAATCCATGATTCCTTGCACCAGACTTAAGAAATCACTGCAGGTCGGGCAAGCTCGATAGAGGAAGATTAAAAAGAAACAAAAAGAGAGACACAATAACCCATAAATAACCAACAGTCTATCATATTTGATTTAACTGAACATGCAATCTGTTTACACAGAGGTTTTGCCTTCTGGAAGTTGGCAGTTGCAAGAAGGGCAAACCTGAAAAGATTACTTTTAAAGCAAACCATTTTTGCAAAAAAAAAACTAAAAGAGAGAATAAAGAAATTGCTACTTACTGCGATTCAGATTAGGACACTGTGTTATGTATCCATTAGGTATAAAGATGATTTTCACGTCTTGAATAACACCCTTTGTAAAAGAAGAGAAAACTGGTAATACAGATTACAAACACTTGCTTAAATCTGTACAAACTGTTTCACAAGTCATTTCTTCAGTGGATGTGAAAAAATTACCAGCTCACTCTTCCTGTGAGGAAAATAACTGATGATGGACAAAATATAACAACTCCTCCTATTTTCTGCGTGTTTGGATATTAATTTTCATGGAACACAGAAATAATACTGCTTTGTCTTTTGTAATCTCCCAATATAAGCTGCTTAAGTGTCTTAAAATGGGGTGAGACTGGTGAAAAAAAGCAGTGAAATAACATCCATTACTCAAGCTGATGACACACTTTTCCAAAAGACAAAAAGAAAACAGTAAAACTCTTCAGTGATTTAGCCAAATAAGACTGTGAAATCACACTGTGAAAAGACAAGTATATAGTGCCAGAGGTAAGTAATAGTTTACACTTGCTGTTTGGTTTCGTTTAGCCTACCAGCTTTGTAGCTCAACAGGCAGTACATGTAATCATGCCATCAGTCAGAATTAAATCCTCTCCTTAGCACAGACAGATAGAAAGATCCCCCATGCAGGACTGGCAGAAGGTCAGTTAGTGCAGGTTGTAGGAGGCTGCTAAACCCAACTAGGCAGGACAGGAGAAAGAAAGACCAAAAAGGCCCAGTGCATCCTCTGCTGCCCCTGACCTGCAAGGATATCCCTGACAGAAGCAGCAGATCTCCCAGTATTCCTGCATACCTGAGCCCTGAAGAACCCTAGATACTTCAAATAGTCTAGGAAATGTTGAAGCTTAAGCTCAGGACCAAGTTTTTGCTACATCTTTCTGCTTTAATAATGTCATGGTCACTAAAGGAAAGGAGCAATGGAAAACAAGGGACCTCTAGGAGGGATATTTGCACTTCCCCTGACTGTTAATCAGATGTTGTAACACAGCTCTATCTCCCCTCAGACACAGAAGAATTTCTTTAGCCTGAAAAGAAATTTATCATGGTGGCAGTTAGTATTTAATTAAATTACTGATTTGCAAGACTATGTTTAATTTTCAGTTAAATTGCAACAGAGTAACCTTGCAGACCAAGGACATCATCACTTGCTCATAGGCCCTTGAACTCCAACCATAAATCATAGAATCACAGAATGTTCAGGGGTTGGAATGGACCTTGAAATCATCTACTCACAACTCCCCCTGCCACAGGCAGTGACATCTCTCTCTAGAACAGGTTGATCAAGGCCCCATCCATGGCTACATGAAAGCATATTATCATGGCAAAATGTATGAATATGAACTTCAGCTCACTAACATAGATGCCTTCTAAGTCTATAAACCATCTGAAACAGAATTAATATGATCAAGTACAGAAGTGAACTTTCCAAGGCCTGAAACTCTGCTGATGTATTTTTTTAATAGAAAGACATCATTATAGGCAAACACTTATTACAGCCATAATTATTGTAACAAATATGAACAAACTTGGATTATTCCTGGTTCAACATTCAGTCTAGGTTGCCAAGAGCTTGGATTTGACCTTGGCAGGGAGATGTCAGTGGTCAAAATCTTTCCAGTTTTTCCCTTCCCAAGCACACATCACCTTTATGTTATCATCAAAAACATTTGGCTAATGACAATCAAAGCTTCAGTTCAGCATCAGGACTGGCTAGCTTGAAAAGCCTTCATCTGTGCAGGCATATTACCATCTACAAGATGAAATTCAGGTCTGCAGCACTAAATATCAAGCCCATCCCACAAGGATGTAATACAAAAGCTCAGTTTATTGCACTTCTCATGTCTCTACTAAACAGTACACTCCTCCCACATTGTGTGAAAAGGCTCATATATTCCATGAGCTCTCCACTTCTGTATTTTCATTTCCTCCATTCACCCTCTTTAAAACCTCCTTCTCCCACAGAGATAACGTGAGCCACAACAGCTGTGCATGTTGCATTGGCCAGGGCTGGGGAAAGGCTCTGAGCAGAGGCACCAGCAGACTGGACTGAAACTCTTGTGCCTAGGCAAAGATTGTGCCAATAGCACTAGATTTCCACTCCACCAGCACTGTGCTGCTCCATGCAGAGCAGAAATGCCCCATGCCAGGCACCTGAGCAGCTTCCCACAGCAATGCATTGTCTCCACCTTAGTCCATACAACTCCAAGACCAAAATTACTACAGTCATATGATATAGATATATATATATAGATATATACACATATGATATACATATGATGCTGAGCAGTAAAAATAGCAACACACTTCTCAATCCCCAGATACAACAAGCAGGATCAATAGAGCCTGCTCTAGCAGTTATGAAAATTAGTATCTTTCAACATGAATTGCCTTGTCAGCAATGCATTAATAAGCTCATTTCTGTAGCAGCTCTTTGGAGGGACCCTTAGGGAGAAGGGTTCACCTCAGCAATAAAATGAACTTTACAGATAATGGTGATCCTGACAGCAAATCAGGTCCATTCTAGATAGAGGGTTCCCTAGATGTGGGGCATCAATCTTTTTCTCCTTCCAGGTGCATTTACTTGGGTTTCCTAATCTGAATATAATGGTATTCTCCAGCCCTAAAACAAATCTTGGGTTTAGGCCACACAACCAAAGCTGAAGAGTCAAGCATGTAGTTTTCAAAGGAAATAATTCATGAGATTTCCTTCAAAGCAAACAGAGAAAGTTATCTTAAGTCTGCTCCACATTTGCTCCTACCACTGCTGTGCTACAACCATCCTGTCTTCTCTGAACTCCTAGGGTTTGGTCATAGCAGCTAAGTTACAACCACTAAGAGACACCAGTAGCAAGGGGCAAGACTTCAATTCTGTTCATTACACCACAGAGCACTTCATTCCCCAGTAAAGTTGCAAACACAGCAGGATTACTTGTGGAATAATCACTGTAAATAAGAACATGGAACAAAAGCAGAAATACAAAAAATTGCAGCAGCTGGACACAGTAACTTAAGAATATCATATCCCTTCCCTCTTCCTCTGATATACTGCAATCTAATACAGGCATGAGAATATGCCCAAAATGTGCTTTAATGTTACTCATTTATGGAGAGAAACAACAATTAATTAGCTACCATTAAAGTAAGAAATTTTTTGGCACATCAAAACCAATAAAACAGTATCCAGTACTTTTTCTTACATACATTTTCATGGCTCCAACATACATAGGAAAATGCTAATTCCTTTTTAACACTCTTATTTCCCTGCAGTTCTCTGTTTACATTAAGGAAAATAGATATTTTTTTTAAATATGCTAAAACAGTGAAACAAATTGCTCTGAAAAAGAAAGGGAGGTCCTGCTGAGCATGTAAATATATGGAAAGGGATGTGTACTCTTTACAAACTGGCAAAAGCCCAAGTTTTTGCAATGAGTAACATAAAAAAAAGTAAGACTTCTGAAACTCTCAAACAGGATTAAAAAAAAAAAAAAGCCACAACCAATTATATTTCTGCCCTGAAGAAAGTTAGTAAAATATTCAAGCATGCATAAAGCAAAGTAAGGCACTTGTCGGCTTTCATTATGATCAATAAAAACTGTCAGTTCATTAGCATATCATTAGCTACCCTGCTGTTTCCAAAGTGTTAACACGTAGAAATATTAATTTACAAACATATAATATCCCAGAGTTCTGAGGCTCTGCCTGCCTGCATAAAAAAAAGAATTTAAGATGGGCAACTCCAATATAACTTCTCCCTTTTCCTATGTAGCTATAAACATATGTTTACCATCTGTGGAATTGTGGGAAGCAGCTGAGGTAAAAACCCAACAGCTGTAGAATAAAATAATACTATCAATTTCACTTCACGGTGACAGCTCAGCTGCTGGAGGATGAAATGTACTCTAGCTTCAGAGCAACTCTCAGACCATCATTTAAGTTAAAAGTTAGCTTTTGCCTCTGTCTCACAATTAAAACTGTTAGCTGCTATGCTGAAATTGCCTTAGCATTAAATAATCGTCCTGGCTTGCTGAAATCAGGGGACTTGGAGGAAAGGTCCTCAGAAAAGAGGCAACTTGTAAAATTGTCTTAAGAACTGACAGCTTCAAAAGGAATAGGAGTGGGTGGTAAATCACCTTGGCAACAAATCCATGCCCAGATCGAGGATAGGCAGATTGGCCTATTGCTGCACTATAGACTTCTTTCACAGATAAACACTTGTACTGCGGCTTGTTAGCCAAAACTGGAATAAATATGAGAAACTTTTACTCTGTAAACAAGCCACAGCAAATAAATTTCAGGTGGAGAGGGTGGGTTTCATTTGTTGGTGGATTTGTCTATTGGTTGGGTTCAGCACTTCAGCCTTGACTAGAAAAGGCACATCAGGGGACAAAAAGTAGCTGAAAGAAAATAGTGACTACAATACTTCAGCTTGCAGGAAGAGACCCTTTTCTCCAAGTGTTGGACCTGCCTCAAATTCCAAGTCCACAGTTTCTACACAAACTTATACAAATCATATTTCACAAACATAAGACAACTAATCAGAATTATCTTATTTCTTACTTTCCTTCTTCATGTGCCATTTCATATCTGCTTACCTTAAAGAAACCATGTTTTCTGTTTCTCTGTCCAAGCCATAAATTGCTTTCAGGTGTCAAATTCGTTTCTGGGGGATCAATGACTCGTTCATAAATCCTGCAGAGGAAATTAATACATTGCCATTACCTGAATTCTCTTTTTCCTCTAAAATGTTCCTGGTCAAAATCAGTTAATAGTAAAAGATGGAAAGCAGAACCCCAAAAATTCATTAAACACAATATTTATCATTGGTAGTGATGACGAAGATATATTACAATTTTAAAAGCAAAAAAAAAAATCAACAGGAAAAAATATTAGCACCAGAAACATATGAAGATTGTGTAAAAGCGAAACTCCCCTTGTGCATCTCTAGACTTAACACAATGCCAGAACCCACCACAGTAGGGAAAATAACAAAATAGGACCATCCTAACCTAGGAAAGTCCTTCGAACTGAACAATCTCCTCTGGAGAAAAAGTGTAATCACACACAAGATCCAACCAGATCCAACAACTCTTTAGGATTTTCAGACTGGTTACAATTTTGAACAGACTTCACAAAGGAACTTTATTTCACTCTACTCCCATGGCTTTTTTTCCTTTCCATTTCTGTTATTCATCATTGCACATGGACGTGTCATTTCATCCACATCTCCCCTCATTATTGAATTCACTCAGTTTGGGTACTCCGTTGTGGTGCCACTACTGCATATCCAGCTGCTCTGTCACGAGCACAGATCTGGTACAGAATGAGATCTCTCTATAAGCTTGGTGTCTGACAATGATAACAAGTAACATGAGGTCCATAAGCAAACTTTATGTACTGCATAAACTTGCCCATGACTGCAGTAATCTGCATACCAAATTTCTAAGATTAATTCATGAAAAACCGCTGCACCGCAGAACGTTGAAATTCACAAAGTATTTGGAGTTTTAAAAAGGTTTGGCTTGGAGGTTTTGTTTGTTTATTTTTAGAAAAGCTGTAAAGTTTCCATAACTTTTTCAGGAACGTAGACCACTACAACAACAATATCACTTTAGGGTATGAAAAATTAAAGGCCAAAGTTGCTGGCCCTGGATTCTCATATTGCCATGTCACAACAGGGTATGAAAAATTAAAGGCCAAAGTTCCTGGCTCTGGATTCTCATATTGCCATGTCACAATGCTGGGAGCCATGAATTTACTGCTTCATAACAAAACCAGCATGCTTAATAAGGACTGAGATGATGATGAAACCTATTTCCATTGCTATCCAGCTCACACATGTATTGCTGTGTATTCACACCACATGACAGCCAATAGAAATGATTCTGAATGTGGCAAGACCTGTAGCTTAAAGAAATGAAATTACCGGTATATATGAGAGGGGTGAAATTATTTTTCTTCTTTCTTTAAAGCTATGGCTTTAAAACAAACACAAAATGAGCACCAAAGAAAACACAAGATGGGCACCTGATATCCAGCCAGAGTCAAACCCACCATAACACATTACTGGAAAATTCCTATATTTGCAGAGGCCTAGAAGAGCATCCCAGTATTAAAAAACATCTAGGAAGACCTCTGAAGTTCTTATGTTAAAATACAGAGAGTCAGACATTCCACTCACTTCTGCTTAGGAAGGAAAGGAAAAAACCATTTGTCAAAACCCAATTGAAGCAATCTATAAAACTAAATGCAAACCTACTATTTTTTCAAAAAGAAACAACAAGGAAAATCTCAAGCCTAAGAATAAAATAGTTACGGGAAAATTACAGCTTTATAATGTGACTACAAAAGTCAGAAGATGACTTCTAATACTCATAATTTTACTGCTCAAGTTTATTATAATTATCATAAGCCCTAACTCATCATATTTCATGAGCGTGATACATTCAAAGCTCTAGGAAATTTCTCCCTCTACTAGTTAATTAGGTCTTACTATCTATGAAATTACCATGCTGAGCTGTTTTACCTGTTCAAACAGCAAAACAAGAAGATATTCTTCTAAACTGTGTTTTGAGAATTATAGGAATTTTGCATGCACCAACTCTATCAATATTTTAAAGTGTAAGTAGAGCCCTTCTGCCATCCCTCATGCAAAATTGAAGACCTACTCAAATGCAAAACTGCTGCAAAATACTGAATGAGGAACAAAGAATTGACATGGTCCTTGAGAGCATGTGCTTGGAATTGCACCGTCATATTAGGCATCTATCTTTGTATATATATAAGACATCTTTATTCATGGCTTTGGCTAATAACATCATCACTGAAAAATTTCTCCTAAAAAGACTAGCCAATAATACATAAAGAGCTCTATTTCTGCTAAGAGAGAAAATCCCAATGCTGACCAGGTTCAACAATGCTACTTAGCGAAGAATATTTTGATTTTTCTTCACCTGGCCTAGTTAAAAGTTGATAAGGAACTCTACAATATCTGTCTACAATTGCATATAAAAAAAATCAAAACCTAACTGACATTATTATGTGACAGTTCAACAATAGCAAGTAAGGAAGACAAATCAGTGATAGCTAAAGTGGCTTATCTTGTCTTTTCTGATGATTTAAGTCTTTCAAGCTATGTCAAAAGGGCTGTAGTCACCTTCATCCCAGAGTCTCTTAAGAAAATGTCATTCACAAGACACAAATCTTCATCCCAGAGTCTCTTAAGAAAATGCCATTCATAAGACACAAAAATCTCAGAATTCCCCATATTCCTCTACTGTTCTACTCTAATTCAAACTACACTTCTGAACCAGGTATTTACCTTAAATTAAGGGATTAATTAAAGCTTGGTTTGTGTCTTATTCCACATATGTCTAAGAGACTGGTTTTCTTCTGCTTAGATCTGCCCACAGAGTAACAGACTTAGGCTTCAAGAGAAGGCATAAGATGTAGATCAGTCCTTCATTATCTTCCTATGTCTAAAGATGTTTTGGTTGACACTATTTGGCTTGCAAACAATGTAAGCTTAATTTATTACTCTATACTGTTAAACATGACCAAAAAAAAAAAAAAAGCCCCAGCAAGTGTACATACAGCGTCTTGCTACTCCTATAAGCCCATCTATGCTTTTGGGAAATGAAAACATCTAAAAGCACATCAGTCAAAAAAAAAAAAACCACAAGGAATATGGTTCACCATATACTGCTTCTTACACGAAAAAGAAATGACATTTCAGCAAGACTGGAAGCTGCTACACATAGATAAAGCTGCTAAACAAAATCAAACTAGAACTACACAGATGAAACTTCTTCAAATCTCAGTAAACAAGGCTTCACCAGCTGAGAGGACACATATTATCAGCTCATAGTCAGCAATGCTGATGGATGTGCAGCTGGAGCAGGGCCAGGAACTGAACCAATCTCCTGGACACCAGGTGCATGGGATAAGTCACAAGAACACTGTAAGCAGCACAGCATTCCTAGAACAGGGTTTTGAGGAGGAGAGAGACTTCATGGGTGCTGAAGACATCCTAGCAATATAAAATACTTAAAAAGGCACATAAATAAACAGTTGGAATTAGGGTTTCACTCACAAGTTAGGATTACTTCCTAGAACAGGGTTTTGAGGAGGAGAAAGACTTCATGGGTGCTGAAGACACCCTAGCAATATAAAATACTTAAAATGGCACATAAAATAAACAGTTGGAATTGGGGTTTCACTCACAAGTTAGGATTAGCCATGCATGTACATCAATTACAAATCTATCAGATATCACTGGTCATTCAGGTGATTTTTCAAGGGGGTTTTACACTTAGACAAACCCAGAAAGCACCAACGTTCTGTAATGTATTTCAAAGTGTAATGAGAAAAGTTACTGCTTAAAGGTGAAGTGCTCTTATAACTATTGCTTGTGAAGAGGGGAAAAAAGCCTTGCTCTGCTTCCCTTCCTGGATTGGTTTTCTTCTGAAAGAAAGTAGTTTTCCAGGGTTTTTGCTGAACAGAAACAAAAGAACATTTCCTTTTTTTATGGCTATATTAAGCTTCCACATCACTCTCATTCCCTCGCTTGACTTTCCGGGCTGAGGTGTGTCACCTTCTATGGCTTTATACCCCCTTGACCAATACTTTGTATTTGGCATATGAAGAGCTAAATTATACACTTGCAGTTTATGAAGTGCTGGTCTAGAGCTCCTTGGAGACCAGTTTTCAATACGTTTGGCTTTGATACCGACACAGAGAAATGCGCAATACACTTCACAAGAACAGGAAAGAGGACTCGGGGGAATTGCAGTCACTAAAACTACTGCAGACTGAATAGCCCCTCCAACAGGAGGAGAGCCAGGTCTCCAGGTTAATGGAGGCTCCTCTACATACTTCACACTTTCAGATTTATGATTACTGCATTCACTTTCCAAAAGAAAAGCCTGATTTGCCCCTACTTTATGCCAACATATTTCAAAGAGGCTAAACCATAAAGCTGGAGTAATACAACAATGAACCAATCCTATTTTCTTGAACTGTTCATGCTCAGAATACATTCACTAACCACTGATCCATTTAGCAAAACGTAGTAAGAAAAGCACCTGTTAATCAACAAAGACCTGTGATGTTCTTGTGGTTTGTATCTATTTCTCTGCCCTATCTGCACACTTTGATTTATTAAGTATTCTTAAGCAATCCTCAGAAACACCTTTCTCAAGGACACATTCCAAACAGGCCTCTATGCCATAATGAATGCAATATGCGGAAAATAGAAAATCTATAAAATAATCAGGGGATTCCTGAAAGGAGGCATAGCTAAAATATTTGTATGCAAATACACATACACCTTTCTCTGCATAGAGAGAAACTGAGCTCTATTAGGCAAGGAGACAGTTCCCTTCCACATACTCAATATAAATTCTTTTTATCACCTTTATAATGTGTAAATACACAATGCTATAATGGTGTATATATAGAATACATAATGGTAAAATAGGGAAATATCCTCATTTCATGTGTGCAAACTGAAACACAGAACGAGCAATTAAGATCACGAAGACACAGAGTCTTTGCCCAAGATCTAAGCCACTAGACTGGGCATGACAGGCTTAACTGCTACACACGCTGGGTAACATTCCCTCTGGAGAAAGTGTGACATGGAATTGTCTCTTGCAGTGAAGAGGATTTCTCACACTCAACTTTTATAAGCAGAAGTTAACACTTGAGGGGTATTTCCACTTTTGTGGAGATGCAGCTCTACTTCATACATACAGTATTTGCCATGCCAGAAGCATTTTGGAAATAGCTGAAATATTTAGCAGAACATGAAAATTAACTTTATGTCTGCTCACATTAGAACACATCAGTCAACATGGATTGATCAGGAGGTGCAACTGCCTAAAATTCTGAACAATAAACCAGACTGTAACTCAACAGTCACTGCAAAGAAGGACACCAAATCATGAAATGCTCAAATTCTTTCAGGTCTAAAACATAAGTAGGTGACTAAAATAGGAACATGCCTTCTCCAATTTGCAGGCTAGGCATGAAACAGAGAGATTTATTTTATTAGAAAAGCAATTAAGAAACAAATAGCTGCAGTCTAAATATCCTTGTGACTAAGCCATGTCAAGAACTTCCCTTCTCAGTCCCTGGTCTCTATTAACCCACGAACAGGGTTTCTTGTTCCTGATATGGCAAAGCTATAAATTTCCCTGGAGAGAACAGGTGTTGAATTCATCACACCCAATTTTAAATGTCTCAAAACCTTATACCTACAGTGGAGCTAGTCCCCTAGACTCCCTTATTTCATGAAGAGACATAAATGCTTCTAGGGTGTGATTCATCTTACAGTAAATGAATCACTCTCTGAAGGCCTCTCCAACAGCTGCACAGGAGCCCTTACTGACATCAGGGTGAATCATCAAAACAGATTTTTGCAATTCAAAGCATGATCCTCAAAACTGACGCTCTCTTGCAACCATTCATTACCCTGTATACATCCATCTGGATCCTCAGATCCTTTAAATACACTGAAGGGTATGGAGAAGTTCTGTTCATGGCAGAGTCTTTGAAATAGCACTCTCCACTTCTGTAACAGAAAGAGCAGAGAAGGAAGTTCCCCCATGTTTTGCATCAATCTTTCTCCTAAGCTCATTTGCAGAAGTGTTGACCACCTTTGACCATTGCTACCACCTCCAGCTGAGCTTGCAAAAACTCAGGCCATCTAAAATAATAAATGTGAGGGCTCCTAACACAGCCCATTGTATAAAAATAACCAGCAGCTTCACAAAGCTTGCCCAACAGGTTTGCTGAATCCCAGCTGCATAAAGAAACTGATTATATCAGTCCCCAGCTTCAAGATACAATATTGGCATTTGCCTTTATGCCTATTCTTCCAAAGGGATTAAGAGCTGAGGTTAAAAATCAATCCTAGGATATCTTTACATATTTCCCTTTCAACCCATTTTCTATACGCTTCCCAATGAAAATGCGTCAATACCAAAGTGATTGGATTTTCTTGATAGTGTTTACAGATAGGATGCATTATTTGGCATGCATTTAGTTCTGGAGCAACTTGAACTGAATTATTCATCCAGTTTCCAGTGTTTTGTTTCAGAAAAATAAACTTCCCGAGGGAAATTTTGATTTTTTTTTTTGTGCTGTCTCCTCTGTCATAGTATGGGAGTTCACAATCACTTAACAGAGGAAAGCAATTTAGATTAAAATCTCAGGTTTTGAGGGAAGCCTTTTCTTATTAAATTTTGAACATACAATAGTAACTGCCAATTATTTAATCAAAAGTTACTGTTCAGCCCTGGCAGAAAAATATAGGAGGTGTCCAGTCATAGTACCTGTTAGGTAAAAGACTCAAGAGTACTTGCTCCATTTAAGTTCTCTTCAAGCTCTGTCACCCAAACGATTTCATTGATTTTCCTGTATAATCACAGAGATAGAGTTAATGTACTCTACTCTTCACTTTAATTATTCCAACTACAAATCTAAATTTTAAAATGAAAATGTATCCGAATAAAACTATTTTTTTGAAAAAATCTTTTTTTTTATTCAAAAGAAATTTGAATTAACTGTCGAGACCTTATAACAAACAGGAGGAAAAGAAACAAATGCAAGTAAAGATGGTTAGAAGAGCATGTTTCACTGTCAGGTTTAGGGGTTTATCCTTCACTCCTAAATTGAATAAGGCTAAATCCACAGAGATCTGTTTGTGTGGGACTTGCTTTATAGAATGCATTAGTCTTTTCATTTTCCTACAAAATTATTGATGAAATTTAGCAGTATTTCTTGAGCACTAAACTAAAACCAACCACTGTTATTGATTCAAAGTAGAGGATTGGACCCACTAAATGATACAACAGTGGCCACACGAAGGGAAGAAATCAGTCTCCCTTGGAGTACTATGCCTGTATGGTGCCTTTCATCTGCAAATCCTCAGGCAGATTCAAACACCTTTACAAACAAAGTCAATAGCACAAACTTTACTTTGCAAATGACAAAACAGATACAAATGGTTCCTGACAATAACAGTCTTAAGAATGTCAAAGCCCTAGGCTAACAGCCTGTTTACAAGGCTGCAGTGTTTACCCATCTTAGCAAAACATAACAAAACCAGCACTTCTGAAAGTGCAAAAACCCCAGAAAACAGGTTGAGTCAAACTCTAAGCAGAAATAGAAATGTGGCCATGTGCCTAGGATTCTCAAGAGCTATAGGGAAAAGAAAGTATGACTAACTATGGGGTTAGCTGTATCTTACATGTGATGAATCCAGAGCACTTTGCACTTTATTGCACATGCACTAGTCATCACTTTTTGACAGAAATACTGGACTTCAGCATCAAGACAGGCAGTTTGATACCCAAATGGTTATTCCTTTTTTCAGCTGTAGCAACTGCACTGCTTTTGGCTAGGACAGAGTTAATTTTCTTCAAAGCAGGTGGTTTGGTGCTGTGCTTTGGATTTGTGACCAAAACAGTGTGGATACCACTCATGTTTTAGCTAATGCTGAGCAGTGCTTGCAGTGTCCAGGCCTTGTCTGCTCATCACACTGGCCCAACAGAGTGTGAGCTGGGGGTACACAAAAAGCTGGGAGGGGACACAGCCAGGACAGCAGACCCCAACTGACCCACAGAATATCCCACACCACATATCATGCTTAGCAATACAAATCAGGGCCAAGGAGAAAGGGGATGGGAACATTTAGAGTTACAGCTTTTGTTTTTCCTAGTAACCATTATGTAAGTCAAGGCCCTGGTTTTTTTTAGGAAACAGCTAAACACCTGCTGGCTAATGGGAGATATGAATTAATTTCTTATTTTGCTTTGCTTTACCTATTCAACTGTCTTCATCTCAACTCACTCCCCCCACCCCCAGTTTCATCCTTCCAATTCTCTTCCCCATTCCACTATGAGGGCAGCAGTTGTGTGGTGCTTAGCTGCCTAACAGCACTAAACCACAACAGCAGCCTTTGTCTTTTAATAGTGTTCCTAAAAATCCATTTTGAACTGGTAAATCTGAGCTACATAGCATGTGGTTCCTAATCCTGGCATTGCCCATAAAACTCATACATAATCTACAGGTAGCAGAAGCACAAGAGCAATGTACTTATCGCTGATTTTGGTGAAGGTGATAAATTTCACCATATTCAGCAAGGCTTAAGGTGGTGTCTAGGTCAAAAGAATTCTTCCTCTGAAGTGCTGAGGTAGATGTCATCTACATACACAGACTTTTCTAATTTAAAAAAAAAAAATCAATGCCCACAATTCCTACAGATTAATGCGATTTTAGGGACTTATCTTTAAACATCTCAATATGAAGTTGAGAGCTACATAACTCAAATATCACTTTTCAAATAAGTGTCTGACTCTCCAAAGGTATTTTGGCATCTTTTTTACCACTTGTGAGCAACTATCACTATCCAACCATCAGAGCATAAAACATATAGCAGTAGGGTTTTTTATGATGCACACAAGTATCCACTACAGTTAAGAAGACAAATACACTTATAAATGAGGACAATACTAAAACTCACAGGGTCACTAAAAGACAATCTTTAACCTCAGCAAGCTTTGAATCAGGTTCTAAACCAGAGCACTGAGTAAAGCAAACTGTTAACAACAAAGATAAAAGCACAGCACACACATTTGTTACCACACCAAATATCATACCAAAAGCCCATCTCAGATGAACCAAATATTCAGAGTACGTTCCAGATGCCAAATATCATCAAACCAAAAGCATGCAATTAAAAGCAGATTCTAGAAATAAGAGGAAGAAATTAATTCAATGGGTTCTTTCAAGATATAAAAAGAAAAGCTCCTCTCCCACGAATGAAAGAAGAAACCCTTAAAGCAAGATACATATGAGATAAAAAGACTAGATTAAAATATCTATGAAACAAGTAGTAAACAATTAAGCCTATCTTACATCAGAAAGCAAAAGGGTAAAAATGTGCATCAGAATAATGGCACAAAGAAACACTGGTACTTAAGGTCTTGTAGCAAATTAACCCCAAAATAAAATTCTACCAGACTAAAAAGATAAACTCATGGTTACATGGCCTATGTCATCTCTCCTTTGTCATTAACAAAAAACCAAAAAGCTAGGATTGCTGTTGAGGTTTGTCACAAGGCATTTGTTGAGTGAGAAGTGCTGAAACTTTGCTTCTATTACATCTATTTGCCTTATAAATGGATGTACTGATCTCTGGCCCAAGACCTGTAGCACATGGATCTTCAACCTGCAGTTACAGCAGCACCTGAGGCACGAGGAGCTCAGAGCTTTGGAACAGCCTTTCTTCACACAAAACATATGCAGCCTTTGTCCTTCCTGTATCATGCTCCTCTCAACCCCAAAGTCACTTTACCTAGTGCAGTAAGACAGGTGCAAATGTGAGAATAATCAGGCTTTTGATTCCAACTCCTTTCTGCACTGCTACAAAAGATAAATTTAAAATTGAGCCAGCCACTAGCAACATTTCTACTAAACAGCTTCTTCCCCTCCCCTCCAAAACACATCTGCTGAGAAGTTAATTGCTTTACAGGGTATCTTGTCACAGGATCATCTCATCAAGGGGTTCATGTCATCACTAAATGATTTGTACATAATCATAAAATAACCTCATCCATATTCCAGAGCCAATTTCCTGCTGTGACTGAAGGCAACTGCAGGCTGAGGAGCACAGGCTTTGCCTTTACTGCCACATTCATGCCTTTGGTGTGCCAATTTCCTGCTGTGACTGAAGGCAACTGCAGGCTGAGGAGCACAGGCTTTGCCTTTGCTGCTTCCTAAGCACTGTGCTCTCCCCAGAGCTGCCACTCCTCCCCATTAGCCACTGGCCAATTCATTCAGTGTTCCTCAGTTCTTCCCACAGGCTCAACCCATAACCCACATCTCCATTTTCCCATGGTATTTTTCACCTGCCTGATTCAGTCTTGGTGCTTTGAAAGATAACACTGCACTCTCTCCATAATAATTAATTGACCATGACTGAGGAGGTGTATCAAACATACAGTAAACATAGAACAAGCCATTATATTGGTTCTGAAATTAAGTTTAGATGGAAACTGCCAGGCAGACAGGCAGAAAAGCACTCTGTGGGGACAGCACATTTCTCACCACATCTGACATGCTCAGGAGGTGAGAGCATGGTTCTGCCCAAGTCAATGAGAGTTCTCACTGCAGACTTCACTGGGGCCAAGGTTGTCCCCCAGGGAGACTGCACAGCACATCTTTCAGCTGAGTTTAAGATAAGCAGCTGGCATGACACAGAAAAAACTAGCTCAGGCTGAGCAAGCCCTTCTAGTTGCATTAGCTGGCACAGTGCTAGTTATTTGCTTTCACTACTGACATGCTGAAGCAAATGCCACTAAAATTGCAGCTCGATTAAGTAATGCAACTTCCACTGATTCTTTCATTAATGACTGGTATCATATGAGACCAACTTATAGGTCTGGAAATTGCATGTTACCTTATTCCTATGCCGAGGATCAAACTATCATCTTTATCCTTACTGCTCCTTCAATGCACCATTACATTGGTAATACAGATCACAACAGTGATTCTTCATATCATTAAAATATTTCAAGTTGAAGCAGAGGCCAATATCTGATATCTTCTTCCATTAAAATAAAAAGAAAAAACAAACACCAAAACCAAAAAACTATACCAATCAGCTCACTAAACACCTATGTAGAAAGGGAGTACTTCTCCAACTCCCAGGAACCTCTCACTTTCTAAAGGGTGAGACTGGGCTGCTTTTGCCCTCCCTCAACTGGCACATTTGCAAAGCAGCTCATGCCCACACACCGAAGCAAAGACTCAGCACTGAGCCCACTTGACCTCCTTACACACTGCAGGACCATCCAAACACCATGGAAGCCTGGCCAGACCTCTCCCCCACAGGATCTGCAAATATCCCAAATGGCTCTGCATGACATGTGACGTAAGAGAGGACACTACACTGCTGCTGCAGAGAGACTCATGTCACTGCCTGACACCCCAGAGCCATAACAGTCACACTGTTTCCAAGCTTTGACCCCTTCCACCTCTGAGCATCCCACATGCCTCCAGCTCCCCACAGCTAAGGAACAAACATGACTGCTCCTGCATCACTGCTGTTAATAGTGCTGTTGGTTTTTCTCTGTCACCAAATCATGCCATGATGAGGACTGTCAGATTTTGGGCAGCAATAAATGCAGTCAAGCAGCCTCTACCTCCCTGCAGTCAACTGGAGGATTTCGACAAGATTGGCTTTTGAAAAAAGAATTACCTTTTGGGAATTATTGCTGCTCTAAATTGCCAAAGAAAGACACCTCAAGTACTAAAGCGCTTCATAAAACTTCTGGGCTGGTTTCACGGACTCAACAGCCTCAGTCTTGTTTGCTCAGTCACCCTCTCAGGCCCCACCACACTCAGGAGGTTTCAGATCATTTGGAAAGACTCTGTACTATTTGCTATAGGGAGACTCAGATCTCAAGTCAGCTGCTGAATAGTTCAGAAGGGTTCTCACCAGCTCTTTGGCAAAGGTCCAGTGTTTTTATAAAAGTATTTAGCTAGAATTATACTATCATTTTTCAATTCAGCTCCAGTATTATCCTATGTGACTTATAGCTCTAAACTCCAGAGTTTAGCTAACCACTTCAAATGGAAGAGTTCATTTATGTCTTGGATCTCAGTTAATCTGCCTGACTGGAGCAAGATAATTGTTTTTATAATCTGAAAGGAAAAAGCTCCAAACATTTGCTCTATCTGGTTGATTCTCAAATTACCATGATCACCTCTCTGTCCATATGACCCCCATCAGCACTCCAACAAAAAGAAAAAGAAAATAGAGCCAAGTAACGGGAGATTTCCCCTAGAAAAAAAAAAAAAAGTCATAGAAGAATATTCAGATACATTTCAAACTACATATGCTAAATTTTCAGAGACTGCTCCTGTAACTAATAACACCAATTTAAGGGTTTATTGTTTTAACATTATAAAAGCCCACATGTATATTGGACCAATGTAAAAATATTTGAGAATTTACTAATATACCTAGTCACACACTTTGGGAAATTATTAAATCATTTGATTTAAGATCATTTCCTCTACCATTATCTATCCTCTCTCTCTGACATACCCAGAGCATACAAATACAAGGAATGCAAGATGCCAATGGTAAAGCACATTGCATTATCATCTTCAGAAATGACTTGAATGCAGAACTTGAAGGGACTGTTAAGCAAATTTGCAGATGACACAAAACTGGGAGGAGCTGTTAAGTCCCTTGAAGGCAAAGAGGCCTTTGCAGAGAGACCTAGACAAATCAGAGAGCTTTGCAGTTACCAAACTCTGCCTCAAACTCCTGTTGAAGACTCTTTACTGAATTCCTCTAGACTGACTTTTACTCTGATATAAGCAGGACCTGCATCAACTCCTCAGCCTTTCTACTAAAGCACACAACCCCAGGTACCTGTACAAGTGGTTGCTGCCTTCCAGGGGTAGTCAAAGGATCTAAGACAGGCAGGAACAGTTATGGATTGTTATAATTTGTTTTCCACAGTAATTTTTCAGTACTTTCATAAATACTCATGCTTTTACCAGTTTTATCAATGCAGTATACAAAATAGGTCAACTAATTTTTTTTAAGATAAATTTTCATCATAATTAGGAACTGGGTTAAAACGTATCACTCAGCCTTTGGTCACACCCATACTACCATTCTGCTGATGCATTAGCCATTCAATGAGAACCCTGGCTATTAAAAAACTTCTTTCAAACAAAAATAATGCTGCTGTATCCTGAATAGTTCCTTGCAGTTAACTGCAATCACTGTAATGATACAGGCCTGATGGCAGCTGACATGATATACCAGCTGGAGATCTCTCTTATGCTAAAAAGTTTACAGCCTTGCTGCCAAACAAAAGGGACAACTGGTAGGTGAAAATCAACTTCCAATCCATGACACCACGGATCTGAAGTTGGGTGCACCTGCAATGCACAATTATAGCACTCTGCCTAAGTAACCATTTCTCTGGCAGCTTCTGCTACAGCTTAAAGAGCAGAGAAGCAATCTGGGTCACAAAATCATGTTGGAATAGTGAAAGTAAATTACCTAGCTGCATAACACTGCCACCACACCATCTTCTCTCTCAAGAGAAAGTGTTTTACAGTAACTAAAGCAGTGAATCCCTCTTTTAAATACATCCCTTAACCTTCTTTAAATTTATTACACTTTAATTAAAGTCACAGAACTCTGTTTAGATCAGTCGAAAACCTTAGGCTGGCAGCCAGAATATCTTATTTATAAGAACTCAGAGGTCTTGGGTTCCCATATTTGGATGATGTTACTTTAATTTATTTATTTTTCCAATTAAAAAGTTCTCACTGCTCATGCATTTTTTATTCCCTAATGCGCTGTTCTAACATAAAAGAAGCAGACAACATGTTTTTTCAGTTGGAGACTACTTTCTAGCCTGCTCCAGTTTTATAATCTATTCTTTTATGCTCTTACCAACCCCCTCCATCAAACAGCTAAGAGTATCCATCAAAACCACAGGCTGTATTCAGTGCAAAAGGCACTCCAGCACATATTTTCACTGGAAAACATGAATTTTTGCAGCAAAGCACCTTTCCCCCTTCTATACCTGCAGATAGAGTTCAAGCAAAGGAATATGCATACTGCCTGAATAGCAATATGGTTGATGAGAAGAAAAAAAAAAAAAAAAAGACAAGGACTTTCCAAGCTCACATGCCCAGATTCATCACACTGAGAACTTGGAATTTCTAGTTTGTAAATAAATTGTCAATAAATACATTTTGATAAAGTACCTACCACTTCTTAAATTGTAGGCATCATACGATTCCCTCACTCTTCTCTTAACACTATTAACTGTGACATATTTCTGTGCTGTTATTTCATAGGGGACAAGCATCACAGCAGACAGTCAGGTGCCATGGGAAATGTTATAGACTACAGCTGAAACTAATTCCCAGAGAAGACAAACATCAGCTCTTGTAGGACTGTGACAGACTCCTGGGGCTGCAAATCTCCTGACGATGCAGGTATGAACAGAGGCCAAACCTGGGAAGATGCATGGCAACATTTATTTGATTACATATTAACCCTTTAGTACCACAGGTTATTTACAGACCACACAGTTCCTCTAGCTCAGTCTAAACACTCATCAGAAAGTCCCTGACAACCCCTTTTTTCCTAGACAGGGAAAAGCATGGATCCTACCAAGAGCAGGATACTTAATTTCCATGTTGCTTTCAGCAGAGGTTTTACTTGTTCAGCAGTTGAACATTTATAATTAATGCAGTCTTTTCACTCTTCTAAGCTTTCAGAACCTTACTGGAACATTCAAAGCATGTTAGTAAGTACACCCACAGCTGCTTTTGCCAGTTTTCTAACACACATCCCTGGCTAGAGGTTACTGTCTAGGCCCAGTATAAAGGCTCTCTGTCAGTGAGAAGAGTCCAGTAACATTCAGCAGGTTTTCAATCAGGGCTCTAAGGTATCTTCCTTCTCTCCCATGAAGACAGGCTGAGAGAATAGGGATTGTTCAGCCCTAAGAAGGGAAGGCTCTGGTGTGACCTTATAGCACCGTCCAATATCTAAAAGGGCTGCAAGAGATCTAGAGAGGGATGTCTGAAAAAG
>NW_008656299.1:40654-41787 GCF_000695815.1 Acanthisitta chloris | reverse complement strand
AAGAGTGTGGGTTTAGATTAGATATGAGCAAGAAATTCTTCCCTGTGTGGGTGGTGAGGCACTGGCACAGGTTGCCCAGGGAGAGTGTGGATGCTCCACCCCTGAAAGTGTTCACAGCCAGGTTGGATGGAGCTTGGAGCAACCTGGGCTAGTGGGAGGTATTCCTGCCCATGGCAGAGGGGTTGGAACTAGGTGATCTTGAAAGTTCTTTTTCCAACCCAAACCATTTTATGATTCTATGATTTCTGGGTAGCTCCAAGCTCTAATATCAAACTCAGATACAATTCTCATTCCTTGTTTCTGAAGGAGCACTAAAAGGAGCAAGATGCAGCAGGAGCTGATTTCAAAAGGACACATACTTGGGCAAATATACCTCCTTTGATACATGTGCTTCCCCCACAATATTACAGCTCATTAAAACAGTGTAATTGCCTCTGTTCTAAAGACGATGAAAAGAACTAAAGGCTTTTACTAGTTCTCAAGTACTTTCCCCTAACCTATCCAGGTTTGAAAAAACAGAGTTGACTTTGAACTGATTCCAAAAGACAATCAAATACCAAATGTCAAAGCAATTTTACAAATCAGAGTAATGTGGGCGATACGGCTGGGAAGAGTAAAAGTAGATTCCACTATCTGTTTACAGATTAAAAGCTTCATCTCCAATGTTTTTTGATCCACTGTGGTTTTTGGAGGCCAGAGACTGGCTTTCAACACCATAGTACAAATCCTGTAGCAAAACTAGGTTGTGGCTGGATATTTTTCCCAATGCAAATACTTTGAATGCACTCTCAGATACAGCTTAACTTTAATAACACTGCATTTACAAATCACTTGCTCACAATAGCCTTCCAAATATATAACATATTACCACAGCCATAAACAGAGTCATGCATTTATGCAAATTCAGGCACATCTGTAAGGGAGCAATGTTGCAAACCCTTTAAAGAAACCCAGAAAGAATCTAAGGGAGTAATTTTGTTGGGGTTTTTTTTGTTTTCCCTTTTTGCTTTTTTTTTTTTTACAAGGAAAAAATACTAATGAAAAAACAGAGAACTTCTTCAACTAAATAGGTACACATCAAGCTAAGTTCTTGTTCTGATGACACTAAATCTCTGCAGGAGATGGAAGAGGTG
>NW_008656299.1:17507-40631 GCF_000695815.1 Acanthisitta chloris | reverse complement strand
GTGACTGACTTGCTATATCTGTGGAAGCATCACTTCTCATTAGGCATCCTGAGCTCTGCCAAGAGCCACTGACACTGCACTAGCCTAAAATGGTGACATTTACACGTAAAGTCCACAGCTCTTAACACAGGATTCTCTGCATACTCTCAGGTGCAGCTTTCCTAACATTAACATGAAGGCTTAGGGTTTTCAGCAGAGCTCACTGTGTCCCTCATTGACTTGCTCCTCCTTTTCAGAGCTTTGACATTTATTGCACTGTCACAGTGCCAAGATGAACTAGGTGTTGACTCCTCTTCTGAGTCCAAAGATATAAGGGGTTAAGACATAATAAAGGAAAAGAACACCAATATTCACAAAATTCTCTAATTAACTGAACAGAGATGCTACAGCTGAGTCAGGAACTTAAAGACTTCCTTTTTTTTTTTTCTCTCATTTAAACTTCTGCTGTGATCTGCCCTCAAGACATGGTTTCAGAATGACCCCCATTACTTTTGCACAGTTGTCATAAAATACCACAACCACACAGCCAAATAATAGAGAGATTTAGGTATGGATTTATGCTGGGAGCAGCCTTGAGATGTACCACCTTAAGGGACACTGTTAGATGGATCAGCCCTGTTCAGGGCTACCTGACACAGATGGCTATACATATTTGTCACCTGATGTGGCAGCACGGTTCATTCCATAATTGTATTTATCTATTGCTGCCTGTTGCTGTAAAGAAAATCAGGTCACAACCATGACTCTGTGCAGTTCCTTGTCCCTGGATAGAATTCTGCACCAGGCTGTCATTTTGTGCTGTCTTCTTTTCACATTGCGTGCAAGAAAGCAGCCAGCTGAACAATCTGCTAAGAAGGGGCTTCCTAAAACACATTTGCTGTCTGTAAAAAAAAAAATTTCAAAAAAAACCCCACAACAAAATAAAGATATCACAGTAGATAATGAAGAACCTGTCCCCAAACCCACAATGTCAATAAACAAAAAATTGTACTATTCTAGGAAATAAGAGATAAACAAATAATGGTAAGGTAAATAAATCAAATTAGTGAAATGAAGACAATCTTTACATACTGTAGTTTTCACCCTTCAATGAAATTAAAATTACTCTAAGCATTTAATTGCTTCTAAGGTCCAAATAAAAGGATCCAATAAGCAACATTCCTTCAGATTAGATTTTTATTTCAGCAGCTAATGCAGCTGCACAAAATGGTTGTAATATTCTTCTCAAAACAATATCTCTTAATTACTTTGGTCAAAATTTAAACTTTTTCAAATGGTCCAATAATTGCATATTTCTATAATATTCATCTAACTTCATTCTGCTTGCCTGAACAAAATTAAGACTTTGGGATAAAAAAAAAAAAAATCTGCTAACATCACCCCATCCATTTAAATGCCACAATTCCAAAATGCATAATGTTGATCTTCTCACTGCATGCAAAGGATATGTTTTTAATAATTTGGTACAATAAGACACAAAAGTAATGGTTTGTTTTCCTCATTCCTAAAGACTATTTTGAAAGTCCCAGTTTCAAGCTGAGTTTCCTCATCAGCCACTAAGTTTCAAGTCGACAATACATTGTGAGATCAAGTCCCAAGGCAAGAGGAATTCTAGGGAAAAGATAGTCTAGGTTTGCTGCTTTTTATTCCTTGAAATCCTGGCAAGATGCCACCTTGCAGTCTTCACAACTTTTAAAGGAAAAGTGCAATGACAGACAGAATACCCTACAGAAAATAAAAAGCACCAGTTCCAGACATGCAAAGAGAAGGTTCCAGCTTTCTCAGAAGTTTCCAAATGGATCAGCAGGTGGAGAAAAAAAAAAAAACAAAAAAAAAATCAGTAAAAGGTGCATTGCTTGATTATGCAAAGTAAAATTAAAATGCCTCTGACGCATCTGTCTATTCTTCAGGTTCTCAGGTATGCTGAGTGAAGCAGTTCACAACAGAACAGACTGCACACCAATCCATCACACTTAAATGCAATCACAGGCAAACATAACATCACAGCTAGAGCCTAAACTACAGAGATGCATTTAGTACTCCCCAGTCAGCAATCAACCTTTTCCACATTTGTTCATAATCACAATGAATTGTTCCATTTTAATACTCTGTTTTCCTTTCCCTATCCCATGGCAGCTTAGTGTGCTTTTCTAGCTAGATAATTAAAAAAGAAATCTCTTTTTCCAATTTCATTCCCGCGTGTAGGTAGAGAGATCTTTTTTTTTAAAGAAATATAATTTACTGGACATATTTTCTTACCTGTTGCAGTCCACGTGGAGCAGAAGATGGGATGCACTGAGTGACACAGCAATCTTATGCCACTGTCCATCTGCCAGGCGGTATGGGAACACCTCTGTTCTTGACTTCCCATTGAACCTGTAGTGGTATCTAATTTCATCCCGTAGGCCACTGCTCTCCAGTTCAAAATAGCTGTATTGAAAACACAAAGAAGAATCAGTTCCATTTTTTTGGTATAATTATTGTTCTGTCACTTTCTTTTTTTAAGCAAACACCACATAGAAGGCCACAATCTAAAGAGGTTACTCAGCATGAATTAGCTACTAATTAATTTTTGTGAAAGAGGTAAAGAGACAAGACTATACTTTCAGAGCAATACAAAAACAGCATTACTAATTGTGTGGAAACAACTCACTTTCAAAGCACCATTTCTTAGCCCGAGAAACTGAAGTCCACTTTTTACACATAGAACAGATAACTTAGAAAAACCCAAGTCTTGTTCTTTTCAAAGTATTTTGTATGAATGCAGGATTTGTAGAAAAATTGAAAAACAAAGAACTGTATATATCACTACCACAAACAAAAAGCCATTAAGGTAAGAAAACACCAGGTAATCATTAAATTTGTATTTACTACTTGCAAATCCAGTTAAAAAAACCCTAACTGTTTACTTCTAGAACTCCCCTACATGCAATTGTGCTTAACTCATTTTCTGACTTTTATTGTTACTGCTGTGATTGTGCAGCTTTACAAGGGAACGACGAAACCTCCTGGCTGGATTAGGTGCCTCTACACCTGCCATTAAACAATCCAACAATCAGAACCTTCAGACAGTTCCCACAGCCACAGGAGAGCCAATGAAGTACAGCTATTAACTGTCTTCACACTGGTGTGGGGGGAGTTAATTCTCTTCCCAAGATGAATTTAGCCGTTCCAGGACACATTGACAACATAAACAGCAAAGTCTTCTCTTGGACCTCGTCAAGTATTTACAGCATATCAAAACTTTTTGGTGCTAGAATGAAACTCTGAATATAGAAAGAAGGTGGTGGGTCAGACCTCCTTTTATAGTAGAAATAACTCTACAACTAAGTGAAGATGTTAGACTGTCCAGCTAGTTCCTACCCAATCTGTGTCATGTTTTTCCTTATTGGACAACACCAATTTAACATGGCAGTTGAAAGATAGCTGCTAGTTTGGGATAAGGGGAAAAAAATTACAGCAATGAATCCACTTTCAAAAAATAAATGCAACACAAAACAATAAATATCCAAGTGCCGATTTTCATTTCCCCACAAACCTTTTCCACCACTTGGCAGTATACAGACCCTAATAGCTGTGTGCACAAGCATTACATGAGGTTTGTGCACTTCAAGATTAAGTCTTACGAGCGAAGTTGAAGTTCTTTAGAACATAACTAAAAAACAGAGTTCTTTGGGAAAAATCTATGTGATGAAACACTAGCTGGAAACACTCGCAAAAGTTTGCTACAGACTCGGAAGGGGAACACAAAGGCAGTAAGTCTTGATCAAAAGTGAAACTCAAGCTCTCCTCCAACCTGTCAATGCCTTATCATATTTTTCTTGCAACATATGAGCATTATGAGGTCACCTGAATCAGACTCAAGTGTAAAATACACAAGGAGGTAAAGGCAAAACCAAAACTGAATGAAAACGCAGCAGGCATCGGTGCAAATAAAATACATGCAGTACAGAGTGGAAAAAAAAATCAGAAAGGCTTGTGGTGTGAAGGGACTGGACTGTTTCATGCACATAACAGCACCAGGAGGACAGAGAAACAGGAGTTTTCTAAATAGTAGAGCAGAATGTTGATTAACTACTACCCCCATCCATTAAAATATCAAAATTACATTCACAAGAAATTTGGAGAATATTTTTCTATTATTTGATTTTGATGCTCAGTAACAGCTCAGTCAACACAGAGAAGATAGTGCTGCTGGTGTTTTCAAGCCAGGGAAGCACTAGGACAAGAACTATCAGTGATGTCATAATTAAACATTTCGTAATTGCCATCTGCTGTCAAAGCACAAAAAGGAAGTGAGACAGGAAACTTTAAAAAACTGAGGGAGAGCTACACAACATTCTAGTATCTCTCTCACAAAGTGTTTGTATAAATGTATTGTATTCTGTATAAATATTAGATGTTTGATCACAGAAGCTTAAAAGCCCAAACACAACACAAGCTGCTGGTGCAGGAAGCAAATCACTTCCTGTGGTCATTCTTCATAATCTCCAATAGCCACAGAGCTAATCATTCACCACACAATGATTTGTTTGTTAATGCAAAGACAATAGTCCAGGCCTGGAAAGGTCAGGCAGACACTGTACTTAATCACATCTATGCTCTATTATTTGTACAGCATAGGGAATTGCAAAGCAGCACAGCTCCTCATCTGACAAGCTTTAGTGTCAATAGTTACCCCAGGACTAAGAGCAGCTTGTTGCTTAGGCATTGAGCTTGTTGTCACTGACTCCTGACTAATCATATAGAACAGAGGTGATTAGTTAAAATGTACTGTAATAGCCAGTGCTAGCATTTTTATATATGGCCACCCAATGCATTAAGTGCCACAGGACTGTGTAAAATATCATATTTCACCTCTTCAGTGGCAGGAAAGGTGGATGACAGCAGTCAAATTCTGCACCTATTTTTCACCACACTTCAAGCAGTTGTGCTCAAACATCAGTAACCACCAGTCAACAAAATCCCAACAGCAGAAACCAGATAATCCCAACACTAAAGCAAGTATTTGAAAAACACAAGGCAAAAAAAAACCCCAACATTCTTGCATTGATTATTTTTTCTAAGATGCACAAATTCAGGTTGAGACCTTGATTACACACATGCTTCACTATGCTGACAGTTTTGAAGATGTAGTTGTCTTTTCTCTACCAGAATATAGTCATGTGCAAAGAGCTTTCTCAGTAGCAAACATCATTTTTTTCTTTTCTCCTTGCCCCAGACTCTGAGGAAAAGAAAACCTCTTGAAAAGCAATGACACAGAGGCCATTCACTACTGGAAATAAGGGCACCTGCTCTGTGTTCAGGTTCTAATCTGCAAATTGTAGAATGGAAGATAAATGATTGGAAGAAGAAACTTAGGCAAGAAATCATCAACCTGTGAGAAAATAATTAGTAAAGCCAGAGAAAATAAATGGATTTTTTTTTAATCTCTATCTCATCTTTGACTTGAAATGCCATTGTGCAAGTTTTTATCTAATATAAAGCAAAAGGAAGAAGTGGGGAGGGGGGAAGTGAATAGAAGCTTCCATACAAAAGGGAGGAAAATGAACCCATCTCTGGTAAGTGTTCTGGAGGTATTTTCTAGTATTTTGTGAGAATCTAAAAAAACCCATAGGACTAGAATGAATCAATGTGCCTGAAAGGATTGCAGCATCTGGGACTGTCTGGACGAAGGTATCATCAGTAAGCACATGGGAACTTTCAATGTTGCCAAAAGATCCATATCAGAAGCCCAAGGGAGGTCCCTAAGTATCACAACAGTCTCTGACTCTGTAACACATCTGCATGAATTGTGTCAGTCTGCCCTACAGTTAGCTCCCTCTTACCCTCCTCAAGACCTTTTTCCAGAGAAAGGTGAAAGACAGTAAACTACTTGTCAACTTCTTAGCACCGAGTGATGGTTTCTTGTTTTATTTGCTATTTCTCAATAAGGATTTCTTTTTTTAGATTTTTTTAAACAGGCATGGGCAAAAGTGAGCATGCATTTTGACAGATGAAATTCTCAGAACACATGTAATAGAGCTTGCTGTTAATGGAACAGCAAGACAATATGACCTTGGCTGAAATTTTCCCACTAGCAGAATTTCCATATTTGCTAAGCATCTAAGTTACTGTTGCCTTCTTCTGTACAATTACAGAATTCAAATGCTTTTTATAGGTCTGTCCATGGTCTCTCATTCAATCTCAATGTATAAGAGAAAAACATGTTGCTAAATTCAGACTGATCTTATGCACATCAAAATAACTTGGGATATTTTAAGGTCATGCAATGTGCTTTACAGAAGGACAAAATTATTCCACAATCAACTCAAAATGCTTTCCAATGCTTTCTGACAGCTTTTGCAACCCCCATGCACATCACACACAAATATTGTTAGGAGAGGTTAAAGCTTGACTCAGTTATGTTTGATGTGGTGGGTTTTCCCCCTTTCTTTTAGTCACCACCATAATGAATATTTAACTGTGCATTTGACTGCTCATTTCACTTGCAGCCAGGGAGAGAAAGGTTCTTAAAAGTATACTTTAAGTTGGAAACATCTACTGTGGATGTAATGACCAAAAAATTGGAAAAGTCATTATTAACATTAAATAAGAACATGTAAGACACCTGAAGCAGAAACAGCAATGTATTTCTATAAGGTGAGTTGGCTTAATCCACCACTTGCATTGAAGAACCATTCACCTATTCATCATTTCAACCCACAGAAATGATCTTATCCTGTGGCAAACACCACCGTGTTTATTTCAAGGATTTTACTGCTGTCAGGCTGTGCAAGTGGCCAAAGGAAGGACAACTCAGACTACAGATAAGATAGGACACCAATAGATATGACAGATGTCCTCCTGAATATCCTTAGCTCACACAACACTTTTCTTTTGATCTTTACTCATGAAACACTAAAACATCCCACAATGAAGACAGCAGCACATCATAGGGTAAGCACAATGCAGATTAAATGCTCTGATAAGAGCTCTAAGAACTAAAGCAAAACTACTTTTTGCATTCTATTCTGGCAATCTTCCCCTTCATCACATTCAAACGTAAATAAAGCAGAGTTACTCTGACTTTACAACTTCCATCATCCCTGATCAAGTGCCAAATGAAGCCCCACAGCCTCTTTGAAGGAGCAGCACCAGCACTTATAGCAGATGCTCTTAGAGCTACTGAACAGATGTCCCAGGGCAAAGCAGCAGGCACAGATGGCAGCCCTGCAAATATGTACAAACTTGGGATTGCCATCTAGTCAAAACATTGTGCAGATGCTTAACATTGTGCGGGAGAAGGTCACAAAACCACAGGAGTTCAAGGATGGAAGCACCAGTCACCTTGCACATACTGAAGGAACACTACCATGTCTGGTCTCAAATACTGGGAAAAAATCACTGCCATAATGAGCATCAAGCTCTTGCTGAACAGAAACTTGTAGAAAATTGTCAGTCTGGTCAAGGCACAATCTATTTTTTATAACAAAGCAAATTCAAGGAAAGTCCAGAGACCAACCAATTTGATATCATCAGCTAGAAGTTCAGGAAGCTTCTGCACAAATTGCCCTATTTGGACTTCTTGTGCACATAGCTTTTTTCATTTCACAACAGCATTCTGCCAATTAATGATGTTTAATGACAAATATGACTTCAGGCAAGACAACTGTGCTTTAGCATCTTTAGAGAGACACTTCCTGATAAATTCAGAGACAAACAGCCAACAAATCTGCATCCATTATCACACATTCCTAGATTTTCAATCTACAGAGATTCTGTGATGAATCACAGATGATTACACTTTTGGCCTTTTGCTGCTCCTTATCACCAATTTGAGTCTGTGTGCACAGTAGTCACTCTTTTGGTTGTGGTGCCAAGTGGCTCAGCCTGGACAGCAACATAAAAGTAACTGAGATCTTGTTTTGATAGTCCTCAGTGGAAAGCAAGTGGGCACTGTGTTGCAGATAAGCTGACAGGCATCCACCCAAGACTACTGCCCCTGTCCATGAAGCCAAAGTGAGAAAAAACAGTGCCTCTAAAGCAAAAGATACATCTCTTCAAACTAAACGAAACACTCACTCTGCAGCTGTCACCACAGTTCTGTATGGATGGAAGACTAGAACAAGTTACAGCTGTCAAGGCAAATATTTCAGTCCCTTCCATAGTCACTGTTCTTGTACCCTAGTTACTATAACGCAACAGGGCAAGATCCCAAGCTCTGAAGCTACACATCGTGGAACACTGAATTTTGAAGAAATACTCTTACTTGCTCAAGTAAGATCTAGTCCTTGGCTACATATGCACGTTGAGGAATGCATTTAGTGCAGGTAGCTCAGGGTGCAGCTGAGTGCAAACAGACTGAGCTCTGGGTGGTGGGAGCATAGCAAAAATGCTGTGGACCTGTGGCACAAGCCAGATGACCAGACATTTTGAGATACAGCATGAGCCAAGGACCCCCAGACTTTTGCATGCTTAAACTGAGGGAATAAACCTCCAGTATTTCCTTTATTCAGGGACCCTCCTCAGAGAAACCAGCTCGAGCTGTTATTCTATGGTTGCACCATGATTAAATTATTTCAGAGATCCAGTCATTTGAGACTCTGCTGTAGGAAACCTGGGGTTCAGCCAGTAGGGGAACCTGTCTGTGTGAGCGTGGTGTTTGTAGGGAGGCAAGAGAGGAGCCCAAAGTGCAGGGGGTGTCAGTCCCTACAGTGAAAGTCTCAGGTAGTGCAAGTGTGACTGCACAGTGGCTCCTGGGAGGTAAGACAGCAAAGCTTCCTTACCATGCATATTTACAAACCATCCAAAGCTACTGTTAACAGCTTGTTTAAATAAAGACAGACTGAGAAGCTGCACAGCAAAACCATACATGGCAAATCTTCACTTATGTGGCATTAACGACTTAGGACTGTGGCAGATACTGATATCAAAGCTCACGAGCAAAATCAGACTGATATCAGGTAGCACAAAAGGTGTTCTGAATAGAAGGATCACTGTGACAATGAAGGTATCTTGCTGAAAAATCAGATCAACTTTCTACAAAAGAAAATGCAAAAGCTGAATCCTATATGTTGCACAAAGACTGTCATCACCTACTGCATTCCAAAAGAATTCCTCCTATACAAGCAAATCCAGTGTAGCCAAAATGTAATACTAAATTCTTTTGAACATCTCTAGTAAAAGCCTAAAAGTTCAACTTCACTGTGCTACTAGCTACCTAATCAGGATTCCCTCAAACATTTGTACCATTTCAAGCAAAAGGAACTAAATACAGTCAATTAAACAACTTTATTTTTCCATTCAGACCACTTTGAGGACAACAGGCACCATGTTACACCAGCCTAGCTTGAAACAGGTAGCAATAAACACACCCATGATGACATTTTCTATGATTATAGAATGTTTATTAATATTTTGTCTTTTGTTCAACATATCTTCTACATGGCAGCTGGGCATGTAAGCTGCAAGGCATTAAGCATTTATGAAGCACTTGTGTACCTGCAACTAAACTAGGCAAAGGTCACCCAAATACAAATTTACTTTCTTCTTTGATCATATAAAGAAAAAAGTAACCCCAACATCTACCTGCCAGCAAAAAGACAGTTGGAGTCAGAGCTGGTACAAAGCAGCTACTGATTTTCATGGCATGTGTTGTAAGGATCAACCTTAAGCATTTTTGTTTCCATTTCATAGGCCTAAAAATCTGTCTTCACTGAGGCTACAATGAGTCTACTATCTGAAAAACACTCTCTCCTATTCATAGTAAATCATGTAGGTAGTACCAGCATCTTAACAGACTTCAGAGCTAGCACAGCCAGCAGGACAGAAAAGAGCCAAGTAAGGTGAAGTCATGACTCCTTAACTGTACCTCTAAAAGCACAAACAAACAAACAAGAACCAAAAAAACCCCAAAACATTGTCTTTAACTTTACTGAAAAATAACCTACAACAAACTATTCGTTTCCTTACATATCACCCACTCCAATACCAAGTCACCCTGTACTCTCACTACCACTGTATCTCTAGCACAATCCACAGTTACACTCTGCAGTACAGTCCTTGAAGGGCTCATCACCCACAGCCCTTGGCCAGAGGTTAGTTTCTGCAGTGGATCACTTGCAATCCACAAAGCATTTGTACCTGAGGACTTTCTGAATGAGAGCTCTTGATTTTTTAAGGCTAATCTGGGACTCTGAGCTGGCATTAGCTCATGGACCATTGTGGGTATGCAGAACCCCAGAGCTGCCAGTGTGACCAGACAGTCCCCAGCAGAGCTGTAACAAAAACCAAGCATAGCCCCAGTCCAGTCCCTCCCTCCCTCATGCTCATCACTGCAGCAAGAGCTCAGCTCAGGGGATCCCCAAATCCACAATCTCTAAATACCAGATTTTAATAAAACAAAAGAGGATAACAGCCTTTTAAACTAATGAGGTCTGCCACCTGAGTAAAACTACAGTATTTGAAAATAAATTACCCTAATTGCTGCGTCCTTAGAAGACAGGTTCTTCCCTCTAATCACACTCTCAAATCCAGCAGCTTTTCAGTGGTTTCTTATGTTATGACAAATTCCACATGTTGTGAAATGTGGAATATGCCAAAAGGAATATGCCATCTTAGGTCTGGGTGATCTTTATATACTTCAAGCTGGCTTATTAAGACTTTCCTAATCAGTAGGAAAGGACACTTAATGAGAGGAATAGTTAGGATCCCTTAGTCAAGGACATCCCCAGAACTAATAAGCCATGAGGATGTAGTAAATCGAGATATTGTTGTATGTCTATGTATACATTGCCAACCTGGCAAAAGAATCAAGGTCCGTGTATCCCTTAGCTGAACTATCTTCATTATAATGCTAAAAATCATATCTCCAGGTCAAAAAAGGGAAGACCCTTCCCTTGGGTGTGCATAGAAGTTAGCTGTGAGTACATAACTTTGATGGAAACTGCAAGCCAGTCATAACAGAGGGGCTGTACTTGGCAAGTTACTAACTCTGACCTGTATATAAATAACAGAATGGATAGTTCTGTTGGTGTGCCTGATTTGTGGGAAACCCCTGAGCACCTAAGCTTGTGCAAAGCTGAAATAAATAATCAATGTCTCTGTCAAGTGTGTCATTATTGGCTTGTTGCACCCTAGTTAATGAAACCGACTTTGCAGACGACACACACATTTTCTCCTAGATGCTCAGAAGGAAAAAAACCCCCTCTCTTCCTTTCCCCTCTGTCAAGACCCATCCACATGTCTGCTCCCTCTGGGTGCCCTCAGTCTCATGGAATCTCCACCTTCCCTGCTCCTGAGCTCTGGCAGTTTCCCACAGAAAACAGTCATTAGGGCAGGCACTGCCACCCACCTCTATTTCTAAAGGCAGTGCCTAGGGCAAAGAAAACACATGGGCATCATTACAAAGCTGCAAACAAACCCCAAAAAACCAGGCACATCACCAGCCTATCATCAACCAAGCAAATGAACACCAGAGTTCTTAATGAGCAGCCCAAATTCAGCAGATGTTTTTCAGAAAGCTGCATTCAATCTGAGTTTGAGACATTCTGGTTCTTTGCCTATATCAGAGGTTCATAAAACAATCAAACAGAATAACTCAGCCTGTTGGAGAACACTCCTAGGGGACCTACACATCTTGCTCCTGGCTGACCATAACATTTCTGCACTGTCCAAATTCGGATTTAAAGCATCTCAAACTGTCAGCCATTCTCCAATCGCCAACCTGGTCCAATCCCTGTGTTTCAGCAGCTGGTTAGCAGCAGCACCTTAATGCTTCAGAGACAACAATTGTCAGCCTAGTGTACATAAAACACCTGCTCTCAGCAGGGAGCCACAGGATGGAAGGTAACTCCTCAAGTAGTAACTCCTCTTTCACAATGCTTAAATCAGTGGAAGATTTACGTAGCAGTTCCTCCTCACTTTCCTCTTTCACATACTTTAACCCCAAGCACAGAAGCAGGTGGGTCCAATTCTATTCGCATTTGCATCTCTAAAGACCTTTTGAGAAGGAAAAGGGCGCGTAGATGGCTCACATATTTCACACCACCTCATTCGGAGGGATGGAAGTAAGGCAGGATCTTTATATTCTCTTTACAGCTTTCCAGTTTAGCAATTCTACATATAAATATTCATGAGGATGTGCCCTTTACCCTAAAAGAAAAAGGTTAATGGATACATTTGCAGAGTTTTTTCCTTCCCCTTTTGAATACTGGGCATCTTGGAATCCAATATGCATATATCCATCTTGCAGAGAATAAGCTAAGACATAGCAGGGAGTAAATCCAATTTTTCAGGTTTACAACTAGGGTCAGAAGTCACTTGCATAGGCTTCTTTCCACCAGTTAGGTTTCAGTGATTAATTTAACTAGCTTATTACCCCTTTGTGTTTTTAATTAAACTTATTACTGCCTGGTAGCCTTCCAGCTGTTATTTGTGAACGTACAGCTCTCCATCTCCTCCTCAAACAGTCTCAGAAGCTGTTCACAGTGTCACTTGGGGGGAAGTATTCAACAACACACTGGATCTGTTTCCCCTCCCCATCCAAAACTGACTTGCAAGGAACAAAAATCACCATGAGCCCAACACATTTATCAGAATCTCCCTGAATATCTGTAATCAGCACAGCTTTTCCACTCAATAAATCCATTTCACCAAAGCAGTACAATCAGCTTACAGGTTTCCAAATATTTGGCACAGAATAAATTTTCTCAAGTTCAGGTCCTGGATATAGGTTATAAGCCTATTAAAAAAAACCAAAACTCCACACATTAAAAAACTCAGAAAATTTAGAAAAAAATAAAATTTTTAATGCTCCCTGTAAGAAAATCTTACAAACATTTACCTTATGACTCACTTACTTCTATCATGCTCCCATTTTAAAATAAAACACTCTTCAGAAAGGCTGATAACACATGGGTATCTGAACATGCTTGACATATTCCTCCTGATACTTATGTTGGCCAGTGGTGGAAAAGAAGCATCAATATATCTCAGAACCCATTAATTAAAGACCTCAAAGGCAATACTGACTCCATCTAATTTATATTCTTGGGCTCTGGACCATGCAAGGCTAGAGCAGGTAAGGAGCAGTTAGACAACCTCATATGAAAATGTATTAATTCACTGTTGAAATAGGGATGCATTTTGGGTGGGATTTTAAATATCTTGATGGCCTTTTCCAAGTGTTTTGGTGGTCTAAAGAGTCAAAGGCTGTGAGTAAAGCAGCTCACAATGCTTATCTAGGAAAAATTGGGTAGCATAATTTGCCAATCAAGAAAATAGTTACCACCTACTGCATCCCCAAGTACCATGTTTGTCTATCCTGTATTACATTTCATTACCTACAATTTAAGAAAAAAATTAAGAATTTACAAATTTACCACTGTATTCCAGATAACTATGTACACAGTTTGCACAAACTGTCAGACTGTTCAATTAGACTTAATCTGTGTTAATTAGGCTTTCCATTTTCCAAGATGTATTTTAATACATTTGAATCATGAAAACAATGTCTTTATCATCATTAAACTGATCCAATAAAATATTAACAAAGATGCATGCCACCATTGCAGAGTAAATCCTGTCCATCAAACGACGATATAAATTAACAGCAAATATCTAATTGTTGTGAAATAGCCACTTAGTACAACAGCATATCTAAATGACTGACTTCAAGAAAAATTACATTAATATTTTAATATCTTCAGTTTAAGAGTTCCATTCTATTGGAAAACAAAATCCTGTTACATTTACTAGAGAAATTAAATTTAAACCAAACATTCTATGTATTTACTACCAATCATTTCCACTACCTCACAAGGCAGTTTTGCATGAGGTAAGTAGCTATGTTGTTATGTTGGCAAAAATAACTTGGCATATAAAACAAGTGTATATATCTACATAGACACACCTTTTCTTTGCTTGGAATAACACCTATTTCTCATCTATCAAGTCTGTGTGCAACACAAAAAGACATTTTCCATAGAGCTATGAACTCTGGTACCAACAGCTATCACAGCTTCCTTTATTCAGGTGTCCCTGACCTCCTGTTCTGACCTTGACCTGTGCTGAAGGCTCAAACTTTTAACTTGGCCACTTTTGGTACACTGGTAAGTTAAAAATAAACATTATACCCTATACTGTAATATCTCTTTCTTTGAGCAAAAAGAAATTGAGAAGAGTTCTTGGGTTTTCCATAATAAATAAAAAAAATATTTGAGTTAGGTAATAATGTACCCTTATATTTGTTCCCATACATCTTAATCATAACGAAACAAAGATGTTCCTTACTATTCTCTTTACATTGCCTATTTTCATAGGCACAGGGAGGCTGAAAAACTTGGATGTCACCGGGACAGAACCGTGAGAATTATCAAAAGCTTAGTCGAAGAATTTCTAAAAGGCTTCCCCTGTGACAAGGGTCTGCATCCATTTCAGTTCACATGCAAATCTATAGAGTAACTTGAGCAGTTACAGAAATATCAATCTGAAAGTTCTGCTATTACATTGATCTAATGTAAGCAGGGTCTCTTCAGTACTGCCCCCAATCTTTGCTCTCTGCTCCTCATCAGTGTTAAAAAGTATTTTATCCACTGTCATCCACTTCATTAATTTCTGTCATCATAGACCAAAGGGTTTCAATGCACTGATCTTAGCAAGAGTAGCAACTTGAGAAACTAGAGAAGCAAACAATGACTTTCAGTGATACACAGTAAGTCCAGAAAAGGATAGCTGCAGTAATCCATCTGACACTCAAAGTAACAGCAGTCATGAACAACACCAGACATGCCTGTTTTACACAGAACTACAGACTGAAACTTCCTCAGTTACAAACTTTTTTTGTAACAGAGCTACAAAAGTCTTACTGAGACTAGTATTCAACCCTTCAACTGTATATATTTTTAAGCACATCTTAATTTTAAAGATAACCTCAGTGCCAGCAAGGACAACAGCAGCATATTTTGTTCAACCAAGATTACTCCTGCATAGCACATCTCTCTACAAGCCCCTGCCTGTCAAGATAGAGGACTTGAGTTGCTGCATTCAGTAGATGCCATATCTAAAAATCCATGTGCCTCACGTTGTATAATCATCACTGCCTTTCTGGTTTGACCTTGGATTTTGCTAAGTGCAGGCACATGTTCCTCCATGTGACAGCATTTGGCTGTTCAATGGCTGTCCTCAGTGTTCTCTTTCTCAAATAAATAACTAAACCCTTAACATGGCAAACTGATCCTGTTAACCATGACTTCAGAGAACTACAATGGCCTGGAAGAGCTTGGAGGAATTTAAAAGTAATGCTAAGAGGAATGAGAGAGTAAGAGAAGGAAAACAGCAAGAGAAGGAGGGTGAGGGAGGGATCCCTGTGTAACGTACAATATTCTTCTAGACTGAGACAATGGCCTGAAAAATGCAAAAAGGAATAAAGTAAAAGAAAGACTGGTAACAAAGTTAAGGTGACAGAAAAATATGATTATAGAACAGGGAAATAGAGTCCTCCCCTTAATTACCCTTGTCTGGACATCTCTGCTGCTGCACTGGCAAAAACCTTCATTGACAATTTGGTTATAATGAAGCCACTGCCTTCTCCTTCATATACCTTCTCAAGAAAAGGTAAGATATTGGGCTAAAAGTTGAGTATCACATACATGATTAACACAAATACCAACAGGATCTTTTCACAAAAGAAATGCTGCAGAATGACTGGTATTAGAGTTGAAATGAGAGCAACCAAAGAAAGTCCTTTTACTTGTATTACAACAGAAAAGACTGGAACAAGTCTTTTATGTGTCAGACTAGACACAAAGGTCTGTCAAGACCTAAGAAATTGTTTAAAAAGCATTTACAAAGTTATAAGTAAGAGACCATTTAATGCAACACACATCAAAGCACCACTGGAATTGTATCATGGACCATAATACCAAGTACACCATTTCTTTTTTAACAAATTGATGTCTGCCACTGTAACAGCTAATCAGAGAATCCTCTTTTTTTCCTGCCATAGTGACAACCAGAAAAAAGGGTTAAAAGAAGAGACACAGGTGAAATAGGGATCTACTGTATTCATGCTGGAATGAAAACATACACAGTATAACATGGAAGCACAAGTTGCTTAATAGCTTAATTGCTAAATCTCAACAAAGAAAACATTTTCTTTTAAAGTGTTCTAAAACATGGTGAAGCAGGAAAAACTCAAGTTTAACTTCTAGGAGAAATCAAACTCCAGACTCCATATGATAAACTAGTCAGGGAAATTGCATTACAAGGTTTGTAACTTTCAAAGTGCATTGCATGTATACTACATTGGCTTTGATCTTTCTGTTTAAGTTATTTTACAGACCAGGATGCATAAATATTGTATTCCTCCTATAACAAAAACAAACAACTAGGAAGAAAGTAGCAAATTGCAAACTATGAACAAAGACTCTAACTTACACGTTTGATTTTACATCTACCATTTCAACACATTGTCCAAATGGACACTGAGCACTCAAGTATCTTTTATGTTGCTGCTGCTACAAGAGAGAAACCATTTCCTCTTACCTGTGCTCTAACTCTCGGATGGACAGTATAACTCCAGAAGTCGAAGCCTTTTGCTGCAGTGTGGCCAGAAACGTGAACTCGCTTTTATTCCGGAAGAGTTGAATTAACTTCTCACTCACGTGGGGAGCTGCGTGGATTTCTCTTTCTACATCTAAGAATTTTATTTTCAAAAGAAAAAAAAAAAAAAGAGGGAAATAACAATCCAGTAAAAATGCTACATCAGAAAGATTTTGATTACATTTTTCATTTTCCCATCAATATTTTTCATTTTTTGGAGTCATCCACCATGCTCCACCACTGCATTTTTTCAATGAGAAAGCCCAAATGCCATCTCTGTCAGCATGCCCACTTGTCACTCTGACAAGTTCACAACTGGTCAGCTACTGATTTTCTGATGGATTTTTTTGACGGGATGCTGAGCCATTTGTGTCTGCTGCGAGCAGATTAAGTTGCTGTAAATAAGGTGTGCTGCAGTCAGATAAATAGGCTCCTAAATTCTGAGAAATCTCAGGCACTGCCTCTCCCAACACAATTCACCAAGCTCCAATTTCAGTTTTTACCACTGACTCTGTTACACCTCTCCCTCGTACATCACAGGAAACCTGTCCTTGCACAGTGTAAGGCAGAGATGTATTATTGCTAATAATGCTATACGGCTGTGCTCCTGCCTGAGAAATAAATACAAGACACGCTTGCAATCCACTGCATTTCAGGGATTTCTCAGTTTAAACAAGCAAAGTGTGACAGCTCATACAATATTTATTAAACTACAGCCTGACCAGGCAGATCCAGAAGCATTTCAGCCGCGCTAATCCTGCTGATGTCCAAGCAGCATCATGCCTTTCTCATATTTGATCCTTTAAGATTCAAATGCACTGTCTCCCATCACATTCATTTTCAACTCATCCTTTGATTCACCATACATCATTGCTAGGAAAGACGATTAAGGACCAAAGGGAGAAATCACCTTCCCTCCCCTTGCCATGTCTCTCATGCTGGGCCTTTGTCACACAGATGTGAGACCTGAGCCACTTGCGGTTCCTGGATGTCACAACCAATTAGAAACCTGGTGTGCTTCCTTTTCCAAAGCTCTACTTTGAAGCCAAAAATGCCAGCACAGATTCTCTGCTGGTAGAAAACCATATAACTCAACAGAATCCTGAGAATCCACTCCAGAATTCTTGCTGTAACACACAAAGGAGTGATGAGATTTACAATTCAGAATTTCACTTCGGAGGGGGGGGGAAAAACCCAAACAAAAACTAAACAAAACACCACCATCGTGTTATTAAATGAGGCTTTGAGGACAGAAGGATGAGAGAGTGGCTTGGAAAACAATGTAAACAGACATGCAACAACTGAGGGAATGCCATGGACTGAAACCAAACTCCAAGGAAAAAGTATTCAAGCATGTTTTGTAATTGGGTGTCTCAATTTTTCCTGGGCAGCTTAAAGCCCTCCAAATGAGCTTACACAGTCAGAATCCATAACACACTTGCACTCTGAAAGGCTCACCTCTGAAAAGCACTGCAGATTAGACACCAAAAATCACTAGTCATCATTTAAAAATCTTTGCCAGGAGCTAAAATTCCCCTGATAAATAAATATAGTGCCCACTTTACAGCATCAAACTATTTGTCTGTCCAATGCCATTTTTATCACAGTAGAGGATAAAGCTTCAAAGAATAGAAATCGTTTCCACTGCCATCATAAAGTGGAATGGAAGAATAAACAATCCAGCACAGAAGACCAGATTTTGTTATCTGTATCATTATCTTCACCTAGCAGGTGTTATTACTGGTCATAAATACTATGTAGTTTCCTTTTAAAAAGCTGATGCAGGAGACACAAACTATGTGTCCCATACACCCATAAATTCTCCAATATCCAGTTTGCTATCTACAGAGACAGACAATGCACTGGTAGTCCCAAGGCACAAGACTCAGAGATAAAATGTCCAATACCTGACAGATGAAGATAATTATCACTGTTTGAAGGTTAAAAACCTTTGTATCTTACAAAAATTTTTCTTAAAGGCATCACAATTACCAGAACTAAAATGTGACTTATCAATGCTTTCAAAAATTCTTCCACGTGAAAGAACAGGCAGTGCTGTCAGCGGAACATATATGTTAAAACTTCAGTCAAGTCTTGCAATGTATATTATTTTTTCATTATAGGAAAGCCCAGATATAAAGCTACATCCCACCATCTAGTCATCAAATTTTATATAAAAATACAGGTCTCCTTGGTCAGAATCATGAATGCTCAACCAATGCACTGACTGCTTCAGTTAGAAACGTACTTTGAAATACTGTGCTATACTCAAACTCTTCATAGTCATGAGTACACCAAAACCAAATGCAACACTTCTACTCATTCCCAATGGATTAAAATCAGTAAGATCCAAAGTTCTGAAATTCCAGAATCTTGGGCTCAAGCTACTGGATAACAAACAGTATTTACATACTGCTTTGCAACACTATTCTAGCATAATTGGTACAAGGGAAGTTATATAACTAGGCTTTTAGAAATTAACATACTTCTAAGGGCAGTGCTATTTATCTGGAGCAGGTCTGCTCATTACCACAGCCTCAGAACACTCCTTCTGCAAGCCAGGTGAAAAATTTACTTGAATACATAAAAACGTCTACAAAAAACACTGCTTTTCATAACCCAATCTCAATAACTACAAGGGTACGTCCCGTCCCCATGGAACAGCCCCTCTGCACCTCTGGCAGTGCCCTCCTCACACCACACAATCCATGGCAATGTCAGGTGTCTATGTTTTGCTTGATTTCTGCAGAAAATACCATACAAATGAACCGGGAGTACAATCCATTTAGAATAAGAGCTTTCTATTTTCAGGTTGATTTTCACACTTCAAAAAAGAAGAAAAATTGAGAATACATACACCCCCTCACCACAGGTGCCTGAAAGGCAAAATACTTTTTATGCTCTCTATAAAAATAACTGTCTGCTTGTAATGAAATGTCGTATTTCCCATATAATATAGAACAATATAGGTTTATACAGTAATCTTCAGTGAAACATCGCTTCATGCTCCAATGATAATGCAATCTCAGCAAAATAAATAAACAAACAGATATAACTTTCATATGCCCTTCTATATGATTATATTTCCTTAATTTGAAATACTGAGTGTCTGGAGGGCTTTTTAAAACATACCACAGCATTTCTAAAATTAAACAAGGAAAGAAAGTGAGCAGACTCAGTTATCTGAAAGTCCAACAGACGCAAATCAACTCAGAGCATCGAGTAAAGGCAACTTTCTACCTTCAGCCAAACAGAAAAGAGGACAGAGAGACACAACCTATGTGTCTCTGGGTATGTCCAGAGAGGACATATATTTCTGGATTTTAATTCTTTTTTTTTAAGCTGCAGGTCCAAGGAATAAGTGTCAAATGAAAACCAATGGTGTGGTTTGCCTGGACAGAAAACCATATCCATCTCGTCACTACCATCCCACATTTCCCTGCCTGGTGGCATCTCCCTCACTCCCAGAGATGCCACCTTGTCTTCTCCTGGCTGCCTTGTCCCATATGAGCCCATGGAATTAAGAAGGTACCATAACTCAGGATTAGCATCAGTCTTCACCAATCAGATTTAGGCCCTCAAGTCACATCTTCCTGTGCAGAATCAATGCTCTATGCATCACCAGCTCTAACAACTAGAAGTTAAAGCCTTAGGTTTTGCCATTTGTAACCCAGAACATATTAGAGGACCTAAACAAGAGAAAGGGAGAAATTGGCCTCAGCTCTATTAGAAATAGTATTAAAAAATTACCACCACACAGAAGCAGACAAAATGAGTTAGAGAAGAAAAAGCATAATGCTAGAAAAGGATGCAAAGGCCTTGCCAAACTTATGTTCACAATGACAATCCATGGTACAAAGGGAAATACATGACCATTTGGGCTGGAATTTTAAGCAATAAAAAAATGTGCATCACATGTTAAAAGCTGAATCCCAATCCATCTGGGAAATCATTTTTCTTTAATACATGAGTCCATTAGGGGGAAAATACAAACATTCATTTCTAAATCAGCTCATTTTCTAAAGCAACAGATACATTTTATCATTCACTAGGCTGCTTGAATACCTTTTACTTCCTCTGGCAGAGAACGTACTATAGAATGCATTGCTTTATTGGTAACTTCAATCATTTTAAAGCTATTTGCTTCAACATGCTTTCAGGAGAACCTTTGAACAGTCACTCTAGTCAAGCAAGCAGAAATTAACCCAGCAACAGCAGACAATCTAGATTTCAGCTACAGCAAATTAAAGAATTGAATCTTACAGCATATTGGCTTTTACCTTGCTATGGGCAAAATCCAATAAAACTGAAATCTCTATTAAAAAAACAAACAAAACACAGACCCACAAAAAAAAACCCCACTGAAAAATCACCCCAGCACCCCATTTTTTTAAGTCATCAGCTTTTCAAAAATGAAATCAAGATTAGAAGGAAGATCCAAAACTAGCAACTCCCAGTGTAGACAGCTCCTAAATGTTGCTCAGGATGAAAACACACAACAGCATCACAAAACTCTTCTTGCTCACTGAAGGCAGATGCTACACCAAAGCCTCTGAGTCCAAGTGGGATCCAGTGCACTGACTCCTTTTATGCACATTGGTCCCTGCATTCCTCAGTCCATACAAGTCACAAACAGACCAAAAAGTTCCCAGAAGGATGCTATCACCAACCATGGGGATCTTCTCCAAAAAGAATCATTTCACTACCAAGCAATGAAATTCTTCAGGTACTTGGCCCTCCCTACTTAGCAAGGGCAAAATGTAGTTACCTGCAGATAGTGCCAGATTTTTATTCTAAGATGTGGGGATGAAATTCACACAAATTTCTAGTTATATGCAAACAAAATAAGACTATAACATGCTCCTGTTGCAAGAACAGGCACAGAGCCATGTCTATCTCCCAGAGCATTTTGGGAGCTCAGTTCAGCATTCAGCACTAAGGCTGGAGCCAGCTCTGTGCTCCAGAGAGCCACCAGCACACAGACATCACCTTAGCCCAGCCCCAAATCCATCTACCACGCCTGCCACATGCAAGCCACCAGCACACAGACATCACCTTAGTCCAGCCCCAAATCCATCCACCACGCCTGCCACTTGCCCACACCACGTCCACACCAGGCTAAAGGATGGGCTTTAGCAAACTCTGGGGTACTGCCAAGGGAAAATAAATGCAAATGTATGTTAAGGTACTGAACATAGGCACCGTGTTGTTCACTGGGGACCCTGCACTGAACAGTGGGGACCAGAGCCACCTGTCCTACCTGCCAGCAAGCCAGAGAGAGGGGTGAAAACATCTGACCCTTCTCAAAAAATTATACTACTAGGGGGGACCGAAGAGGACATGATGTTTTCTCACAAGCACATCTCTGCTTCTAAGTGTTCTCACTGGTACAAAAAGACATTGTAAATGTTTTTTGCCTTGCTAGCTCCACTCAGAGTCAGTAATAAACAGTAGGAAATCATGTTCAACAGCACAGCTTTCTAAATTATGATTATTCATTGTAAATCACTTTTTACATGTTGCTTCAAACGGTGTTTCTCAAGAATAAGATCCGTCTGCAGTGAAATGCTTGGTGATTTTAATATGCAAGCCTCCTACAGAGATGATGTCTCATTTTAATTATTGTTTCGGTTTAATGGGTTTTCATTAAATTAGAGGATGGAGCAATTACCAGGGTGAACAGCTAATGTCACAAAGGTAAGTTCCCATGACTATACAGCAAAAGCAGTTCCGCTAGAGAAGGTGGAAAAATAGTGTAATTCAATGTAAACTCTCCTTTTCCATGATGCAAAACAACCCTGGCTATGTGTGCTCATATATTGCTGTCATTTTGATATACGTGTTTGTAAGCTAGTTTACAACTAGGTCTCTCCTAACAAAATTAATCTTGCATTTAAAATTATAGATATATATATATATTATTCCTTTCAGGAAGTGATTGCAGACCCAATCCTAAAACTCCAGATGCCAGGGGCAGGAGAATTTTGAGTTACTAAAGAAATCAAACAAAGAATACTTATCAAATCAGTTTCTGCCCAACCAATAATTTAACTGATTTAGTGGCTTCATGTCAGACTCTTCACTTCTTGAAAACTGGCTGGACTTGAGCACCAGCTAGAATGGCCACACTCAGGCTAATTAAGTAGTTGTCACAGAGTCTAAGTCCTTTGTTTGCTTTATCAGCATTTCAAACTGAACCAGGGAAAGTGAATACTCTAGAACAAACAGAGCAGCAGATACTGCACAAGACTTGGAAATGATTATGTGCCAAGAAAGAAGGCTCTGCTTCTCAAGCCCCAGTCTGCATATGGTGCCTTATGTAGTAGAAAGCTCTAGAAAAGCCTAAATACAGAAAATGCATGCAGATCTCCTATCTCCAGGGTCCTTCCTTGTCTCTTCTACCCACAGGGATAGAATGACCAAGGAAAGCACTGGAGTCATCTCTCCAGCAACAGAAGGATGAGCAGCAACCTGGGCATGCAACTGACACTGTCATCAAACCATTTGGCTGTTACAGAGGAAAATCAGAAAACTGTACAA
>NW_008656299.1:0-17477 GCF_000695815.1 Acanthisitta chloris | reverse complement strand
GGACAACAGTGATCACCTTGCTGAGGCTACACATCACCTGCTACTCCAGGCAGCCACTTGAACTTGTTGCAAATATTTTAAGCAGCTGCTGAGCTCTGGCTCACCTTCTCAAGGAGATCCCTCGAGGGATTCATGCTGAAATCAAGACTATTTACAAATGGTTGATCCCTTAATTTAAATGCCTGAAATGCTCCAGAAGTTCCACAATCACTAAAAGCACATAATCTGCTCTTAAATCATGTGAGTTAATCAAATTACATGTGTTGTTAGTTAATTAGTTCAAGAGTCACTGATTATATCATCTTTCCCACTGTTTACCTACACTAGATAAGGTATCACATCACTGTGGCTATAAAGGTGCAAATCTGGAAAATAACATTTTCACAAAAAGAACAGAGCCAGTGGCAACATACAGGACATAAAAAAAAAAAAAAAGCAGTAGTGACTAAGAATCATTGCTGACATGTTCTCCTTTTTGCAGAACTGTCCACTTCAGGGATCTATTCAAAAGGGGATATTAAACACTAATGCCACACAAAATAATGAGCCACTCAAAAATACAGCTTCATGCAAAAGCAACCTAGAGAATTTTTTGCCTCCCCTTCTACAAAACATTTTCAGGTATGCTCAGTCAGAGACACACAAAAAATTAGACATTACTTTTAAAACATTATAATGTATACTGAACTTGACAAAGCATGATCTTCAACTGCATTTGTTTAAAGGAAACTTAGGGTGGTACCAGAAGGTGAAGAGGACCTAGAACCAAAAAATCAGACAGAGAAGCCAAGTTTTGCAAGTGACTATCGATTGTAGGTCTGGACTTATTTCCTCCCCCCCATAACTCTTAGAGTGTTTGCAGTCTAGAAATAAAATATAAGCTTTTTCAACAGAGTGTGCAGAGAGACTGATCCATTTGTATTTTTATGCAATATGTGATAATTCTGGTTTCTCATTTATCACCCTTCCTCCAGGTAATCATAAATGCTGCTCATACTTTATGGCAAGAGTATTGAAAATAAATATTAATCACAAGTAATAAATAAATATTTATTTAGTAGTAAATAAATAGTAGTAAAGTAAGTAAATAAAGTGAGTAGTAAATAAATATGAATCACAAGTACTTCTGAAGTGCTTTAGGATTCCTGAGTTTAGCATGAATAAGACAGATACATTCAACAAGTAGCCCTTTTCAAAGAAATTTTAAGTACCAGATCCACCTGAAGCAGGAGGGAATCTGGATGCCTAAATAACTTTGACTCTGGGATTTTCAATAGTCTGACTTCAGCAAGGTCACTTGGAAATCAGATTCTGCCTCCCTGGTGAAAACTGCATTCTTAAATGTCTAAATCAAAATACTACTTTTAAATAGTTCATTAGCAGGAGTGTTACAGCAAAACAGAAATCTGACTTGGTTTCTTCACTTGCAGAGAGAGGTTATGGTGCCCAAAGCAGCTAACAGACCTGGCTACACCTACACAAAGACTTTCATTTCCAGTCGTTTTATCACATGAATAATCCAGCTAAAGGCAATGAAATGATCCATAAAGTTCAAAGTAGGCATATGCTCAAGTCTTTTCTCGGTTCAAAACCTCCCAATAACTTGACAGCCTAAATAGTTTTTTAATTACTTTTAAAGCATTTACTTCATGTATTACTAAAATCTTATGTTTTACTCTTTATTCTCTGTATACAATTTATACAAGCACTAAACAGTACATGTTTCATGAACTAATTCTCCCTTCTGTTTTCTTTCCCTGAGGAAAAAAATCACTTCCATGTTATTGCTAAAGCAAATTAAATCCTGGGTGTCTGTTTTATTTATTAACTGCATGATAATAGCATGAGGCATAATACATTTGTCAGAGCCCTCCTCTACTGAAGTATAATTTCTGCTGTCAGCCTCTTTACGTTTACGTTCAATACTCCAGTTGTCTTTGTTTCTTGCAACACACATAAGCACACATTTTCTCCCAAAATAGGTATAAATGATATTGAAGTGTCCCACGACACCCCCAACAAAGAACCATAAATGCAGCTAACATACTTAGCCATTCTCCACAAGTTTTACATGAATTATCTCAGAGACTTAAGAATTATTTTTTAAAAATACCACAATAATAAATGTTTTATCTTTTTACACCATAATTATGATTTGGAGCGTTGCTTTTCTTATTTCACCCAAGCATACCACAACTCATGAATAAAATATTACAACTTTGATAGCATCCATTGCTGTGGGTTCATCCGTAACAGCAAACGTGCTCGGGGTACTAAGAGCTCCCTTTTTCTCCATTAGCCTTTGTTTCTCAAAATAAGCTTTTATTTAAATAGAACTGCCACATGTGTCCCCCTCTTTTGAATTTTTTGTGCTTAGCAATAACACCAGCAATAATGTTTACTCTTTTCTTTTTTAACGACTATATTTTGAAACTATTAGGGTGGCATGAAGCTAGAGAGCAGAATATCCCATCTGAAAGCTGGTACTCACCAGACATCAAAAAACATTAAAAGCAGTGCCAGCATCACAGAAAAGAAAGCTAGAGCAGAAGTCATCACTCTTAAACATGTGAGCAATACTATCATAAAAGAGAAATTAGTTTTTTCTGGCTACATAATTAATTATGAACAAGTAAACCTAAATTACTTCCACCATTTCCCTAACAAGATTACAGTAACTAATATCAGAGTCCTCCTACCACAACTTGTCAGTAGATTCCCTTAAAAGGAAGGCTTGGGATAAGTGAAATACATGAGGTTTCCAAATCATCAGCATTTATCAAATTATTTTACAAATATCATGTTTTAAGGCTGTGCTGCTTCATTTTCCAAACAGCATGATGAACATCCGTAGAGACCTCCACAGACCAAGAAAAATCATGACACACACACACACAACCCCACTCTCCTCCCACACATCTTGGCTTTGTTATTTTCCTCGGTCCCCAAGAAGAGGCTTTAAAATTTCAACATTATTATTCACAATGAGCTAAAGTGGAGAGAGAGAGAAGCAGAGGCAGGTCTGAATGCCATCTGTAGGCAGCCTTTCATCATAGGAGCAGTGAGTATTTAAACCCCAATATCCAGTTTTATTTCTGTCTTGCTCTCAGAACATCTTTGCTACGTTTCAGTTTACCAAAGATTTAGAAAAAAATGAAAAGAAAAAAAAAATACAAGAAGGAGGCTACACAACACAGAACTGAACTAAGCTTTACAACACAAACTTATCTGCTTTAGGAAGTGTCTGTTCCCACTGATGCCAAATGGAAAACTCACAGCTTCGAGGGGAGGAGTCACCCATATGTGCAAGGGGAAGAGAGACTGAAATAATCCCTGCAGCTGCAGTGATCCTACACTATTTCTCCTATTTATAGCACAGAGGACCCATAGCAAACTCAGCTTAATTGTAAGAGATGCTATCACACAAGGAGGGATGATGGGGGAACAGAAAGACAGTAATGAGAGATTTTTAGGAAGCAAAAACATTAGTGCTGAGCTACATTACTTATTGCTCCAAAATAGTGATTCACAGAATGCTGTTGTCAGGATTACAGAACAAACTTTGCTCTTTCAGCAGTTATACAACCTACAGAACTAAGGATTTCATTCAATGTTATAGTGGACATCAGGTGACAAAACCAATTTTTTGTCCATTCTGTAAAAATAGAAATAAAAAAATATAACGTCCTACACTTTGTATCACTGAATAGGCCACAAAAGGCAAAGCAATCACATGACATAATGCCACAAACCAGCACAGTGTGACATGAATGCTTCATAGCATTTATGTGGTGAAAATGGAAAATAAGGGAAAAAACATCCCCCTTGTGTCATTTATACACCCACACTGCAGGTGGCAGGATTAATCTAGAATTTGGCATAGAAGAAGTAGGTTGAGGTCTCAAGTAGCATCTAATTTTTATTCTTGATAGGTAGTTCAAGACAGCAGGGTTTTCACCACAGGAAGTCCATGCCTGGCTCTCACATTAGGTCTGATTATATCTGCTTTTGTGTACTTTTTACAGGTACACAATCTTCAAAAATAAAAATAAAAATCACTCTATGTGTTTAAACTCACGTGATGGTAATTTCAAGTAACATCACTTCCTTTTAGGCAAAAAAAAAAATGTAGTTCTGTTTAGGAGCAATTTAATCAAGTAGGCTGAGTGTAAATATTCTTATCAAGTGGATATTAACAAATTTCTACTAAAACTGGTTTGAAAAAATAAAGAGATCACTTTTGGGGTCAAAATTCACCATAATGGGCCACTTTGTTTCACTGCCTACCAGTGAGAACCCAATTCTTGAGCTCTGCTTTTCCCTTCCTCTGCATTTTAAGCACTTTTAACTCAGCAGTGCCCAATTCTGCTCTTTCTTACCCCAGACATGTAGTACCAGGTGCAGGGACTTGCACTGAGTCTGGGTGAGATTCTCTACCCAGGGATACTCAGAGGGATTTGCCTCAAGGTAGCACAACTCAGGTACTGACTCTGCTTCATCTCAACCTCACACGACTCTGACTAGCACATGGACCTGTCTGACAAGGTGCTGTAGAACAGTATTTCTACTCTACTTTAATACTTGATTATTAAACAAGTAGGTAATACAACTTGATTACTTGCAGTATGACTTAAGAGCATCTGTTTGCCAAAATCTTTGCAGGATAAAAGACAATTTTTGTTGCTTTTCTGTTCTGATGAAGATACCAGAAACTAACACTGTTGTTCTTAGTTTTAGCTGAGCTGATTTAGGTTCACTGTAAGGACCCAGATGCTCACATGATGTGAAACACAACACCTATGAGCAGTATCAGAAGTTAATTTCTGGATCCCCCTCTTAGCACTCTGAAGAGCAGAGAACTTCTGTTTCCTTTCTGCTTATCTTCCTGACAGGATTTTGTCAACAGGTTGCCAGAAACACGAGGCTTTTAGCATACTACAGAAGTACTGAAGTGCTTATCCCACTTCCCCTCTGTACTTAACCATCGTGGCAAATGAAGATAGACAAGTAGCACAATTATGGTCTCCCAGGAAAGCAAAAATAACTGTCAAGGACAGAGGCAATGTGTGCTCAGAATTCTTTCCTAATCATTGCAGACATGATGGGAAATCCAAAAAATGTCAAGCAACAGAAGGCAGCATGACAGCATTTGGGATGGGGGAAAATAAAAAGGAAAGTAGAAATTGGTCACTGTGACTACATTTCTATTTTAGTCAATACTTCCTTGGAGTGGGGGGTAGGGCTGCTTTAAACAAGAGGATATGGAATGACAAACTCTGCAATGATTTACAAGTTACACCTTCATGACAATATGCTGGATAAATTTTATCCTAGACAGGTTTCCAACATAATTCAAACATTAAACAAGAAACAGCCAAGACAGAATGGATATATAAGAGTATTTTCTAAAACTACCTCTGGGAACTGAAAAAGTTAACAGTAGTTTATGTATCTTCAAAGCCTCAAAGCATTGTTCAATAATTATGTCTCAGGCGAACTTTAATTTTCCCCATTGAAAATTATTTATCTCACTCATCCCCTCCTAGCTCATCGTATTCCAATTCCAGATCATTTCTCTGTTCTGAAAATGGTCAGTTTCTCAAAGGAAAAAAAACACACTAATGATTTCATTGGGAAAAAAAATTACATTGTATATACAAAACACATGCAAACATTAGTTACATTTGTATATAAATATACATTCATTATGAGTTAGACAGCTGTTAGGATTAAAGAATCACAGGTAAACCTTACTCAACCCTCTAGGGATGCACATTCCAAACCATTTCTTAATTACAGGATCACACACCTCTTTCCAGAGGGCTCCTGTCTCACAATCAGTGCACATTGTAAAGAACATAGAGCAAAAACTATTATACAGAGAAGGATCTGAAGTTTTGCTTTATTTTTATTGTTCAAGGCTCACCTTGAACAGTAAATCTACCATATTCAAATCCTTCTCTGAAGGCAGAACACACCATGACCAAGTTAATTATTCCAGCACAGTATTCGAGCCCTCTACAAATATTAATGAATTCTTTACCTCACTGTTGTTAAAGGAAAGGACATTAGTACCTCAGCTTGACAGGTGAACAACCGAATCACACTGTTGTTAAAGGAAAGGACATTAGTACTTCAGCTTGACAGGTGAACAACCAAATCATAGCAAAATTAAGGTTCTAAATCGCTAATAAAAAAACCACCACATTATCCAAGTTGCATCCTCCGAAAACATTTGTCAAATATTAGTACACATCACAGGTACTTCACAGCAATACCAAATCTGAACTTTCTGTGCTTTTCCCTGTTATGCTGCCTCTATTGTAAGCAAACCTTTACCTAGTCCAAGATCAAAGTCCTTGGCTTTCCCATCCAGGCCCCAAGCCCCTTGTCTCTTCAGGCTGCTTTTCCCAACTGCTGACCAAAGCTCTCCTTACTGTGCTCTTCATCCCTGCACCTCACTCCCTCCTCCCTCAAGTCAAAGTCCTTGTATCATCCTTGTCACAGCTTCCCTGTCTGGCCATCACCTGCATCCTTCTTGGCCTCCAGCTCCTCAACATGACTTTTTCTCCCCTCCACATGCCCAGCAGAGACCATTTCCCTGTCCTGCCTGTCACAGCTCATCTCATCCAGCTGCTTCCACCCACTTGCCCAACATCAGCCTCTATCACTCCCTGGTTCTCAGGGGAGCCCGTTCATCTCAACCATAATAATTGTCACTTACAGACCCAGTCCTTGCCCCTGAACTTCCAGCTTTATTTCCCTCTCATTTCCAGCTTCTATAGAGGTCTGGGAAGGAAGGGGGGGAAAGCTGGACAAGCACTCAAAATCCCTAAACAAGGTCAAGCCCTTGTGTTCCATCATGTCGATAGACACAAGCCCAGAAACCATCCCCACAGAGCAGTCAGTTTGCTCTATCCTCCTGGGTGCAGCCAGCCCAGCTGTTAGGATCCTGTTTAAACTCTTCTTTTAGCAGTGCTTTACAGAGCACCTCTGACAAAGGACTAACAGCTCTGAGGGAACTCTCTGACAACACTCTAGGATGGTGGGCAGCTGCCACAGCTCCTAAGGATCAGGCTGGAGCTTGGAAAAGCACAGGGAGAGCTCAAGGGATGAGTGTGGAGGGCAGGTGAGGATCCCACTCTCCGAGGGTTGGGGTGGACCCTATTCCTCACAACCCATAAACCTGCACTGCAGGGACAGACACACACTGGGCTGGTCCCTGCCAACTCCACAGGTGAGCAGAGGTGCCCATGGCTGCTGTAGGAGCCCACAAGCCCTGAAAGCAGAACAGCTTTGAGTAAACCATCAAATTCTGCCATGTCCCAGTGAGGAAGCAGCAACACCTGAATGTTACCACATGATGGAGGTGAGAGGCTGACCTACACCTCAGGTTGTCAATGCTGTTTTTACTGACACATACAAAGGCTTTTTATCTGACAGCAGCTACCTCTCCCTCACGAGCTCCCAGGAACCCAGGGCAGGAGTCCCACAGAGCAACACATGGTAAAACCCCAAATTCACCTGCCCCTGCAGGAACCAGAGCAGGCTTACACAGCATGACACAGTGCAGGAGAAATACCTCACTCTGACCTTTAAAAAAAAATTAAAGAAAAGCTCACAAGTTCAAGGAGTTGGCAGAGTTTCCACAAAGATACACCTGTGCAGTGTGGTACAGGGCAGCTCTGTGAAGAGAGGTGCTGGCCAGTTCTGGGTGGTTCTGGTCAGTTCTTGCAGCTCTGCCACAGGGAGCAGCCCAACCCCTTGACCTGGCAAGCAGTGCTTCAGGAAAAGAGAATTTTAAAAGGGAAAAAAACCCACTCTCATCCAGCTGGAGGGGAACAGCTGCACAGACACACAGCCAGAAGCCTAGGTGATGGTGGCAAGGAGTGTCAGCTGCTGTGCCAACTGTCCCAAAGCATGCAGAGGAGTGAGGTGCCAGCAGCCTCAGAAGGGGTGCCCAGAGGCTCTGCCCCAGAACCTCCAGCATCACAGCAATATGGAATATTCAGATACCACCAAGCCTGGAAAAGATACTAGAGCTACTCTTGTCTATGACAGCTGAAGGCTGAACTAAGACTTCAAGCCACACATGTTGTGCCTTCCTAATTTTTCTGCTACCATAAGATTACTGCTCTGTAAAAGAGATACTGCTGATACTTAATATTTGCTATAAACATAGCAGGAGATATCCCACAGAAAGCAATGACTCTTATCTCATGTAAAGAAGGACTGATTTCTGAACTCCAAAATTAAAGTTTATCTCTCCTACTCAATGCAGACCTCCTGCCACCCACCCCAGGAAGAGTAATGGCATGTTTCCTCCCCAAGCCATTATCTGCTCCCTCTCATTCAGTCCCTGACTCTTTTCTGAGCTCTGCAGCTCACACACCTTGTACATTATGCTGGCATAACTGAGCTTAACACCTGAAGTGGATTAAAACCTGAGTCACAGCACACAGGTCACTAAGACTCAGGTGAGAAGATGCTCACACAGATGAACAAAGGCAGCAGCCCACTTACCTGGTTTTTGAATTTACTGAACACAGCTCAGGGCTGAAATAGAGCCCCAAACACATTGCCAGGACATAACAAGTGTATCCTGGAGACTGTCCTACCAGAAGCAGAGCCAGGATTCCTAATATAAAGAGTAGGTGCCCATTCCAGGTGACAACATCAATTTAGGCAGTTTTTCTTATCCACCAATCTCAAAGCATAGCAAAGCTGGCAAGCAGTCAAACCTCTTTCAGTCTGGCACAGCAAAACCTGACTTCTAGGACTCAGACTCCTTGAGTGGGATCTGGAAACACTTCTACCCTGAAAAAGAAGTCAGGATTCATAAAACACTGAAAGAAGACACCAACAGAGAGGGTTATACTTCATCTGGAAGCTCAAGAGAGTCATCTGGGAGGCATCTCTACCCACCTTGGGAATGCAGCTTTGATTGCTCTTTTGGCCTGAAGCAGGACAGCCCTTTTGTTTCAGGAACTCAACAAGTTTCACTCTCTTTCTCACAAAAAAACCCTTGCCTTTCTCTGTGTTTCAAGATACTTGTTATTCTTTCACCTTTCCTGTTGGAGCCACAACTGTACAGAAAAGAACTCAGCAGTCAGTAGTACAAAGTGGGAATAAGGAGCATGACTGAACTCTGTGCTGCAGGAGCTCTGGGCCAGGTGTTTCTTTTACAAATCCAGTGGTTGTTTAATACAAATCAAGAAACTGTCAAGGAAGAAAGGAATATATATCTCTAGACTTTTAACAGTACTTGGTGCTTTCTTGTACCCAGTGCTAAACATAGTAAATATACATAGTAAAAAAAATATTCCTAATTTAAAGGCTCAGTTGAAAAATACTGCCACATTGCTGGGAAAGGAAACAGCAAAGCCTTAATAAACTTCTGGGCGGAACTTTGATAAGTAAAGGCTTTAAGCTTCCATTGACTCAAAAGAGATGTGTGAGAAGAATTAAAAAGAAATAGGCACAGCAGACAGGTTGTAAAAGGAATAAAATTTTACTTCCCCAATGAGAACTGAGCATAGAACAAAAGTCAGACTGGTTAAGGTAATCACAAAATTTAACAGCGAGACTAAAAATTGGGCTCAGTCTACCTAAAAACAGGATGACCAGTTAAGCACCTCCTCTTGCCTTATTTATCATGAGAGCTTTTCTCTGCTACGGAACTCAGTCAGGGTCAAAACAAGCCCTGCTTCCCTTCAATTTGAAACACAGAACAGGCCTGAGGCCCTTCAAGTGAGTCATAGCTCAGTGTTTCTGAATGTACTAAAAGTCACACTGTAATCCTGTTCTAGGATTCTGATCCTGTGCATTTTTTCATGTTTCTACGCTATTTTTTACAGATGTCTTTCACTCAGTCTTCACAAGATGTTACTGTAACACATTAGGTGAACAATTCATATTTTCAATACATTTCTTTAAGGTAGATTTCCCATCCACCCCCAGAACTGCTTCTTTGATTTCTTTGGACTCCTGGTTGAAGGTAAAATGTGGGTCAGACACCAAGATATCTTGGGTGCCCCATTCCCCAAGATCACTCTAGTCAAGAATCTCCACTCACCCTTCTTTGTCCCTTCATGCTAGAACAACCCACCTATTCCACAAAGACATTTTCCCCCACTCTTGTGTGTACAAATTGATAAATAATTAAGACACCACAATGTTAAGGATCTTGAGAATGAGACTGTTTCCAGAATTGCAATTATGAGTTAGATATCTACGTTTCCTCTAATTCACACAGCACTTTCACTGCTTTTTTTATTTTCTCATCCCCATTTCACAGAGAATGGAATTGAAACACACAAATAATGGAACTGATCAATCAAAAATCCAGCTGAAATACTCTAATAATTGAAGTCCATGCCCAGCAGGACCACTTAATTATAGGTTTTCGTTTCTGAATTAGGAACAGATTTGCTTGCCCAAAGGCAACCACATCTCCCAATTGCCACTTTGGTTCTACTATGCTGTCATGCAATTTACAACGGAGCTGAATTTGTTTGTTTGACTGTAAAGCTGCTTCACACAGAAATCTGAGCTTTGGCTGTTACTACCAACACTGTTTAAAAATCAGAATACTCAACCAGCTTCACTGAGATTGTCTCGGTCTGAAATCACAAACTCTCCAGGGAAAAGTCTTTCTCCATTTTCTCTAGGATAAATCAAATCACAACATCACTCCCCAGAAGCTCTGTAACAAACACTATGGTACTTACTGTGAGAGAGTTAAAATCACTTATCAAAAGTCTAATTAAAAATAATAGTTCCCCTTTCTTTTATGCATGTCTTCCTATCACCCCCCCTTCCCCATTTCCTCTTTTGCCTCTAAACACAACTGAAAGAATGCTCAAAATTTATAAAGCTTTCAAAGAGTTTAATTCACAGAAAAAGAATCTTGCTTTGGAGAATTATCCGTATTTTCACTACAGCTGTACACATAACTGTCCAGGTTGGGGAAAAATTACCATTTCTCTACCTCAAAGATGCAAACTTGCTGGGACACATGAAAGAACAGTCTCAGTTTGAACAGCTCCAGTATAGCCATTTTAGAAAATACAAGACAGAAAATGATCCACAGGGAACCTTTATGTAAGCTCAAAGCCCTCTTACATTGCTGTAAGGACACTGCCAAAGGCAGCAGGCAAAACTGTCCCTATGAAAACCACATGCCAAACAACATCCTCTCAAACTCTTCTCATTTCCTAAACGAGGGAATCCTCAGTGGTGAAAGGTTGCTAGGGAAGAGGTCATCTAATGTGGCTCCATGCTCAGCAATCATCCTGCCAGCAATCCTCCCCTGCCCAGAGCCTCAAAGGCAGCACTGGAGCAGTGGGATGCAGCTAGGCACAGCACACATTAACTACTCACACACGGTAAGGACTAAGCAAAGCAAAGCTGGGCTGAAAGGATCACATCTTGGAGGCTGGAATAGCTGGTCCAAGACAATAAAGTAGTTTTGAAACTGAGCACTAACTTCCAGTCTTTTCTCCCTTCTGAGAGTGTCACGTTGGCAGAGTTTTTTTGTGAATCTCTGCAGGAGAAAGTACTACTTCTAACTTAGACATAGGAGTTGTCAATCTATTGCACTGAGTTCTATACTGGTTTTACTGTATGGCAAGAAAAAAAAAAAAAGGCAAAATTAAGTATCTCCTGGTTCAAGCCAAAGGACCTGGCACGTAGCCAGACTGTAGTTGTAGAATAAGTCACCTCTGTTCGTAAAAGGGAATTCATACAGCCACCAGCATAGTGCTGACATTTAACATCTAACAGATATGAACAAGGGAAGCAGACAACAGGGCAGCCTTGGACCTCCATCCTATCTGACAGCAAAAGTCTTCAGTCTTCTCCCTATGCAAGGGCTGATGAGCTTAACTGAAGAGAGCGATTTTCCTGCGCCACCTTCCTAGAAGTTGTACACCAGAGGTGATGTCCAAGCACAGAGTTGTTCTTGTGTGCATTAGCAAAAAGAATTTACTGTGTGCATTAAGAAAAGCTTTATTTACCCAACCACAGACTTCAAATTGTTTAGTCACTTCACACAGTGATTTTTTCATTATTGCTTCCCCTGAACATCTGTCTTTCAGTTTATCTGTTCATACAAATTTTATAAGTTCTACCTTTTTTTTACACTACTCCTGTCTGAGTTCTTAACTACAAGTGGAGTCCTTCAAGGAAAAAAAAAGAATAGAAAATCCATAACATCTTCACCATTAACCTTTCAAAGCTACTTTTGGTATCAATGGTCTCAATCCAGGTTCTGAAAAACACATTTCAGACTTCTTCCCTACAGCTCTGACCACCAGTCTGTGCAAACTCACCACAACAGTTTATCAGTGTGGCTGTGATTAGCTGCGTGGAATAGCAACTGGAAATATTAAGATATTTAAGCTATTTAGGCCACTGCAGTCCTTAAAATGACAAATATTTTTGTCCATAATACACAACCTGGAATCAGGCTATCAGAAACAAAACAATCAATATCTTTACATGAATAAATTAATGCTGCTCTTCTGGATGTTAATTTGGGAATCAGTGAAAATTATAGGACCAGTGAAATTTATGACACTTATAAAAGAGTGAAAACAGATTCTGAGGTGGGCTCCAGAAGTGTCTCTGCTCTGAACTCCTAAACTGGTCTTGGCCAGATAAAACATGAACTGAGATTACAGACCCACTTCCTTTATGACTTACAATAAAGTCAGTTAGCACTGCAGATCCAAAGCGAAATGAGATCATAATCACTTGCCTCTAAAAACAGCTACAGAGGACAGATATGAAAAAGTGAGACACTAACATGCACACTTCAACACTGAGTAAAGCACAGTAAAGAAAAAAAAAATCAAACATAGGAAGTCTCTGCAATAAAAATCTTCCCAACTACTGAGTAAAGCACAGTAAAGAAAAAAAAGAAAATCAAACATAGGAAGTCTCCGCAATAAAAATCTTCCCAACTGTGCTTTAAATCGCATGTTAATCTCAACAGATGTAAATGTTTTACTTGCCTAATAAGCACATTGTAGCAACTCATGCTTCCAGCCCACGGGACACTCTCTCAGTCTGGACTTTACTTAAATCCATGTAAATCTACATCCAGAATTTCACTCAGTAAAAATGCAAAAAAAAATAAAAACCAACCCGGCAACATTTGAAAATACTTCACAAACATTATCTTAGAATAGTGAATGAGAAAAAGAAAAAGAAATCACAATTCAAAGTGACTTATCCTGCCCTTGGTACTTGGCTTGGGCAGTTAAATACAATACTGCTCTCTTTTCCCACTTTAGCAGTTTTCACAAAGTTGATGAAAAACTTGTTATGTTACTAATCAGTGTCAACACTTTAAATGCTTTCTCATAGTTACACAGCTTCAGCTGTGTGTGTCTCTGCATGTGTATAATCACAGACAGAAAGAACACAAGAACACCACAGAGTCCATCCCTTGGAACTGCTTTGACATACTTCACTAAATATTGGGGAGTGTTGAAAACCAACCCAGAAACACTTCGCAAAATATCTCCAACCTCGACTGCCTGACAGCACACACAAAAACATGCCATCTGTATTTCAGGAAAGTAACAAGGGCTATTTCCAAAAAACAACCCCAATAGTTAAGTAAAACCACCAGTACAGGGAATCACTTAAGCATCAAAGCTCTTATGAGTTCATATAGACAGAAATAAGAGAATTGAGAATGTTTCTCTCACCTTGGAATAAAAATGCTTTGCTGGCATTGTGTAGTCCTGACACTTGTGTTACCCCAATGGTTGTATTCACAAGATCCAGTTCTGTGATGATATCAATTTGTAAGTCAGGATCCATTCCAAATCCTACAGCTGTTGGAGGCAGAAAGAGTTAGATCAATTTTTATTTCAAATCAGGTAATGAAAAGAACAGAGAAGCATATCTAGCAGAGACATTTCTAGTACCTTCCCACTCACACACACACTGTATACAGTAATTACTTATAAGACAGTAACTCTGCTGCAGGAAAGAGAAGATATTCTATTCCAATTCCTTCAATTAAAGTACTTCCTTTCCACAGATTTTACTACATACACATTAAAACATTCCAAAACTGATACATTAATCCAGTATCTTCAGAAGGTTAAAGAGAAATAAATAGAGAGAGAAGCATAACCACCTATGCAAAACTAGAGATTTGCAGCATTCATCTATTGGCCACATTATTTCCAGGGAGACGCAAGGACTGAAAATTCCTCTCACATTTCATACTCAGCTGTGACCAACCGATCAGACCCACAGCTCATATTCTAAATGTAAACCATTTTCCCAGCTGGACAAAAGGACCCTGGAGGAGATATGGTAGCAGGGCAAAGAACACCATCCTATAATCCAAGAGCCCTGGGTAACTCCCAGAACTGTTTGATAGTGCTTCAGAAGTGCTCCTCAGTATTTCAGCACAGCTGGTGCCTGTGAAGTGTGTCAAAGCCTACCTACAAACAGCAGGCATTCATTCACCTAAACCAGCAGTAGCACCTCTGGGCTGCAGGAGCACCTACTGGAGGAAGCACAGATCTAAACCTGAAATTTAGAAATGGCTTATGTTCAGGAAAAGATCAGGCACTCCTTGGTCTAGTAGAGATCTGATGGGATTGACAGTGAAGACACAGACTCCAGCAGTTTGAAATTGCTATTTTGAAAAGCTATGGGCATCTTGATGGTTACAACACACCAAGTTCATTAAACATATCTCCTTTTTCCAAGGATGGGCAGAAGCCAGCCTGACCTTGGCAAATCTCTCAACACAGCACTAAGTGTGATACGAGACCTGTGCCTGAGACATAGGTCAAATATCTCACGTGGGATCCAAACACTTTCCTAATGAAATTTTTCACTAACATCATTAGTAACAGGAAAGGCTCCAAGAATGAAATCCTGACACAGCTGAAGTCAGTGGTAAAAGTCCCACTGACTTCCATGGAGCAAGGACATTACCTGTAAAGCACGTCCAGATTGATTTCCGCTGAGTGGATTTCACGTTCAGGTCTAAATTGATTGATTTGTTATTCCAGAACTGTACTTCTGGATCAGTTAAGCAGCAAATACTCTAGTTTGATTCTTTGAAAGGCTCTGATAAATTACTGAGGCGTACAGAACGAACAAGTTACATATACTACTCATAAATCATCTATACTACAGCACTTCTTTCCTCAAGGATTAAAACTTGTTGGAATAACATGTGCTAATGCAGAGGACTCTACTCTGCAAGGGGTAAAGTAGTAAAAAATACTGGAAAATACAGCTTTAGGAGGTCTCTAGCAACCTTACTTTACATGGAAAATTAAGATCTAGAGGCATCTGATGGAACTGAAGCTCCACGAGTGCTGATACATTCATACATACACAATGCTTTCATAAGGACATGGGGATAAACTCCTTTTTGTAGAAAATTAGAGAATATGAACCCAGATAAACTTCTGTAAAGGTAAAAACTTCCCAGATAATCAGCAGCATCATCAGGCTTTTAGTATTATCTTTGACTTCCCCAACCCTAGGCACTCGGGCACTGAACAGCCACAGCTGACACTGTACACACTGATGAACCAAAAACATCTTCCCCTTCTGGAAGAAACACCAGCATCAAAACCAGAAAGGACTCATTATTTCTGCTAAGGTTTTCATTCAGCAGAAAAGCACAATGTAAACTGTGTGAACTTAGCTATCAGGGAACACAGTGATTGTTGTCCCCATGAGAAACAGAGTATGCTGTTCCTCATTTGAAAGGGGTTACATCTATTCAGATCAGCAATATCTTACTAATATGAAGGGAGGTCAAGTAGGTACTAAAACTTGCTCAACAGAAAGGACAAACTATGTTCAGTAAGACAAATCTCAATCCCATTAAAGTGAAAGCTCTGCCACAGTCATAACAGGGTGAGGACAGAAACCACATCAAGCAAGTATAGGCACTCTCATAAATCACAGGAGCTCCACTGCTCTATTAAAGCTGTTTATTCCAGTCTGAATACCCAATGCTCAACAAGTATACATCATTGTAGCTCCACAGGCTTCGATTTATGCCAATGGAGGGTCTTGTGTGACAGCTTCAGTGTATCCCCTACCAGCTTTTAAAATACTTTCAAAACCAGAAACTGTTTCTAATGTCACAGCAACTATTTAGGAAGAGCTTACACTGCTTTAAATACCTAGTCATTTTCCTGTGCTGGCTCTTCAAACTGCAGCAGGCACTCAAAAGCCTAGTTAATAATTAATAAACAACAAATCAGCAGCTTCAGTATGATAACCAAGTCTCCTTTTCCCCTGTGGTCTTCCCCAGTCTATCAGAAAGATACCACAGGCAGATCAGCTGCACTTGCATCTAGTATTTTATGCTGGCTCTCTCTCTTCAGTGGAACAAGCAGCTAGAAACACTGTTCCTTTCTGAAGTGAAAATTAAGCATCAAACTGTCTGCTCTCACTGGAGAACTATGCATTGCCTGGGCCCGATTCTGGCTGATGTTGCCTTCCATTCCTATTTAAAGTAATTGGGCCATTCCCCTTAAATCAGTGGCTTACACAAGCAACACTCCAAATGATTCAGTCAGGTGGGCGGGAATAGAAATCATCTCAGGACTTGGTGGATTCGGCCCAACGTGAACTGAAGGCACTACAGTAGATTAGAGGATTAAGCCATATAATTATGAATGATGTCACTAGGAAATCCCTGAAAGAAATTAATTCTGCCTTACAGCTCCGACAGCTTGTATTCTCTGCTTGTGCCTTTATCACCTACACCATCCAAGCACCAGCAATCATGCCACGCTTCATCTAGCTAATGTGCAGCCATGCAACATATGCAGCACATTTATAATCTCCTCGACAAGTGCAACATGCTATTCGGGGATGGAAAAACTTTCGGTAAAAGCACACTCCACACAACCAAGCCATTTCCACCTACCCATCTGCAACCATTCAAACGGTAAAGAGGAGGCTGGAGAAGAGGCATTTTTGTTCTCTCCTCTCACAACTTCACTGGCAATTGTTGCATACAAAGAACTTTGCGAGGAGTAGAGTTTCGGGTCCTACTGACCATTTAAAATCTCTGTGTGCACCAGCAGGGGTAACACCGCTATGAAAGGGACGGGCGGTGTTTTCTTCCAACTATTTTTAATGCTACGCATCTTCCTAGACTTTGATGAATAATTGCCGTGAGGATGTGATTCTAAAACACGCATTCCTCTGCCCTCCTAATAATCGCGTCAGGTAATAGCCCTGAGAACAGCTGCAAGCACCACGGAGAAACATCCCCTTCAGCAGCTCCAGCGCGGAGGAGCCGCACGGGGGGAAAGAGAACAAAGCCTCGGCGAGGAACGAGAAACGCTACTCGGGTCGCGCCGTAGCGATTTGGCCCCCCGCTGGAAGGCATCGCCCCTGCCCCGGCGGCAGCATCCCGCACGAACCGCCGCCCGCTCCTTTCGCAAAACTTTGCCTCCCTGCCCCGG
>NW_008656298.1:0-405 GCF_000695815.1 Acanthisitta chloris | reverse complement strand
GGAAGAAATCCCAGTTTTCTGGGAGAGGGCCTGGATTGGGGGGAAAAATCTGGATTTTTGGGGAAAAAACCCTGGATTTTGGGGGAAAAATTGATTATTTTGGGGGAAGAAATCCCAGTTTTCTGGGAGAGAGCCTGGTTTCCAGCACCTCCAAACAAATCTGTGTTTGGAGGTGCTGGAAAAGCACCAAAATTTGGAGTTTATGGAATTATTTTTACATTTTGATGGTGGTTTTTTGGTCAAGTCACTGAAAGTTTGGGAAGTTTTGGAGTTTCCTTGGATTTCTTCGTGGGATTTAATGGATTTTTTTTTTTAAACTTGGTTTATTCCTGTTGTTTATGTTGATTCCAGGGTTTTCCTGAGTGGAATTTTGTGCTGTTTGGGAGGTTTTAAGCTTTTTGGTTG
>NW_008656297.1:47726-70571 GCF_000695815.1 Acanthisitta chloris | reverse complement strand
ACCCCCACACTGCAGCCCAGGACACCTTGCTTGCCAGTGGGGCTCTCAGAGTCCCAGCCATCTCACTGGCTACACCAGTCCCCGATCCCTTCTGCACCTGACCCAGCTGCTGCTCCACAACATCACACCCTGTCTGGGGCTCTGCTTTTCACCTGGGAGGTCTGACAGCAGAACCCCCTCCCAGACCAAACACTGCCCCTTCTCACCACTCCCTGGCAACCATTCTGTACCCACAGTGTGTTCAAACTCACCCTTATGCTGCCTTAAAACAAAGCCTGTCTGAACATTTCTAAAGCCTGCAGGACAAGAACTGTTTTTCACTGCAATAATTTAATCCAACTAATGCTGATAAAGAAACCCAAAATTCCAAGCCATATTCAGCAGCCATGCACTAATACACTTAGAACTGGTAATTCTTTTTGGATGAGGTCACTGTCTCAAAGCATATTTTTATATTTCTAGTTACTTTTAAATGATGAATGTGAATAGGACAACTTTCTGCCATTTTTTGTAGTCACATTAATAACATCCCTACTGTTTCATCAACAGCTGTGTTTTTGCTTCTCTCCATCTGACCAAAGCACCAGATTAGAAGGCTAATCAGTATCACAAGATATGAAATAACCAAGTGTTCCTGAATTAAGTATCTTGTGGAAAAAAAACCTATTAAAAATATTCAAGTAATTAAGGCAGCTTCCCATCCTGTTTAACACTTTTTCCTTCACTCTGCTTCACGGCCCAGGGAAGAGTGTTGACATTTACCAAACTCAGGATTGAAGTCTGGTTGGCAGTTTGAATTTTCTAAAGTTTGAAGGACTATTTAGTTGTACAATTTGGAGCTGATCCTCTCTCTATTGAAAACAGATTTCCAGATTATTCAGAAAGCAGTGAAAGGCAAAGCTGAGCCACAGACAAAGCAGCTCGATTTCCAGTGTTTCAGAACTCAAATTGCTTTGAAATTATCATGCAAACAAACCTGGCCAAAGAAGATAATAGCCAAATAAAAATGTGTGCTTTATGCCAATGCTAAATTATTTGTGTTCTGGTTCCCTCAGCAAAAACTATAATATAAAAACCCCATATATTTGCACCAATAAACAGGAAAAATTATTATTCTTTTTAATGTACATTTTAGCCTGTGTTTATTGATAAAATGTTTTGACTTTTCTAATATATCTTCCTCTTAATTTTTCTTACCAACTGAAAGGAATTTTTAAATTAACAACAAACAAACAAAGCCACAAATAAACAAACAAAACCAGAAAAAACTCCACCAAACTAATGTCATTAAAACCAACATCGGCCACAGGTCTTTGGCTGAGCTGGATGCAGTTGTGAGGATGATAGAGGCCAGAAGAGCTGACAGGTCTTCTGGGGCAGCTTCCTCCAGGCAGAGGGATGGCCCATACTGATACGGAGAACAAATAGCTGTATCAGGTCAGAGAGCAACTTTGGGAACCTAACAGCAGCCTGCCTGCACCACTGAGGAGGTTATCCAGAAAATGGAGATGTCTGTGATGAATAGGAAGAGAGTGTATTCTGAGTGGATGTAAGGAAGAAATTATTCCACTGAGTGTATTTAAGCACTGGTGTGGATTCCTAGTGAGTCTGTGAGGTCTCTCTCTAAGGAGGTTTTCAGTACTGTACTAGACAAAGCCTTGAGCAATCTGATTAAATTTGGTGTTGATTCTGCTTTGTGCATCAGGTTGAACTATGGGCTTTCCTGAGGTTCCTTGCAAGCTAAATGACTATACGATTTTATGGGATCAAAACTCAGTAAAACCATCTTGCAGTTTATAACAGTGTATTAACATTAATTGTGTGACTGAAGGCTGTATTTGACTCCTTTCCCTGGAAAAGAGATGAAATGTGTAATTGCACCAGTCAGACTGATTTCAGGAACAAGGTTTCTCTTCATTCATTAGAACCACAGGACCAGACTAAATCAGTATTTCTGTACTGATTTTGGAAGACATACAAACTTACAATTAGGTTATGTGGTCCATTGTATCTATATATACATACATGCGAGCTATATATGTTTGTATTTGTTCCCAAACACAAGGGATGAAAATAATGGGATAAAGGGCTTATCTCAGGTCATGTGCTACTGTATTTCCAAAATCAGTGAGTATGGAGCATCTCTTGCATGTGACAAACACACATCAGACAAAATCTCACGTAGGAATCACATCCAGTCATGTCTCAGTGCAGAGAAATGTAACAGAAAAGATTGTGATTTCCTGCAAGGAAGGCACAGGAGCTGCTGTCCTTCAGAGTAAGTCTTGGCACACTACTGCCTGCACATCTTCCCTCTGGGGTTTCAGGGGCAGATCATTGTCTCAATCACTCGCTACTGGTGCGTGTGCCTGAGGATACTGACTACCATTGTAGCTGAAAGAATATGCTCACTGCCTGCAGATGTAACAGATTTAAAAAACATACTGTGGTAATAAAACTAAAGCCTCTGCACTCTGTTACAAAAGAAATTGCTTTCTTGCTCAGCTAGGCATCTGCACAATGGAAGCAACACTTCATAAGATGTTTTGTTAGATGTTTCCAGAAGCATCAGGTGCTCCATGTGAGGGAATGTGCTCCTTTCTGCTGATCAGTGCCAGTGGGAGAGCCCCAAGGCTGTCCCTGCAGTCCAGCTCAGCTGGGCACAGCACACAGCCCCAGCTCCAGGAAAGCCACTTTGTGAAAAGCATGAAATGCTTCCTGCTGTTGCCTTCTCCAGCAGAAGCTGAGGACTATCACAGCCTGCAGGAGCAGTTGCATGGCAGAAACCTCCCTTGACAGGAGCTGAGCAATATTAAATACTGCTCCTCTCTGTGACTTTCTTCACTACAACAGAGAACAGCTTAACAGGACTCCATTCTCAGCATTTTCTGCTTCACAAAAGATTAGAAAAAGCAGGTTCAGTCATCTTCAAATGTTCATTGTCAGGTGCATGCCAACTACACTGCCAAATTTATTTAAATGTAAGAAATACATATCTTGTCTTCCTTCTGCTCTGTTTGGTGAAGGTAACACAAACACAGCTGTCATTACCGGTCATGGAGGAACTCAAAACTTACCCCCTGCATGCACACATCCTAGGAACTTTGAAATTCTTGATAAAAAATTCATTTGTTTTGCTGGAAAAAAAATTAAATCCTATTATATAATCTTTGGTTTTGTTTTAAACTTCTGAAATACAGAGGGACATATATTCCATGCAAGAGCAGGACAGGAAACTAGCAAGAAAAATGATATAGTTTCCCAAAAACCTATTTTGAGCTTTCTCTTGTTTCCTCTTTGCATAAATGACCTGTTATCTACCTCCCTCATCTGTACAGTCAGTTCCTGAAACCTTTAATCCATTTTTACTTAATTGAGTTGTTTAGATAAGCTCTCCTTGCATACAAGTCAGAGTTCAGTGCTGAAGCTGTTGTTAGTAACCCTTACAAATCATTAACCCTATCCTTAACCCTACTTGCCTCCCAGTTGCTTTCCAACTGCTCATCTCCCTCCACCATTCAGCTCACCAAAAATGATGCTCACAGGTTCCACCTTATCACCCCTCCCTGCCCACATCCTCCACTTCCTTTGATCAAGTTGCCCTTTGACCCAGTCTTAAAGCTTTCTGGTAAAAGTGTCTAGTGATTTCTATCTTCATCTTTCCCAATTTGTCAATGTCTTTGCCTTCTTTGCCCTGGTTCTTCTTCCACTGTTGTAATGCTTTTCCCATTGCCACCCTCCAACAGCCTCTTTCCCCTTTCTTCAGCCTCTGAGGAGAGGTGGCAGAGGCTGAAAGTTTTCTTCTAGTCTTACAAGTACTCCCAATCTTCGACAGTGTACTTCCAAATACAGAAGTACTAAACACCTTTATAAAGGCTCTGAGGGAAGGAACTTATTAGTTCTGTCCAAATTAAAACTCTAGAGTGGAAGCTCGTGGAAGTCAAAGACACTACCTCAAAGTGGTCGAAATCAAGCTCTTGGTCTGAAGTCCTATCCAAAATGCTTCATTCATCTACTATGAACAACAACATGATTTTTCCTGTTTTCCATTTAGGCTTATGCATTTCTGATTTCCACTCTTCTCTAGATCCCCATATCCAATTGTATCCTAAGTCCTGTGCATTTTTCTTGCTTGGTAAGTCCAATATGTTTTTTATCATTTATCCAGTCATCGAAACTCTCCTTTTCCCAGGGTCTTCACTTCTACCACATCTCCTTCTCTAACTTTAATAAAGTACCTTTGCTCTGGCCACTTTCCACCTTGAGTTCCCTCCACTGATTGCCTCCAAGATATTTCAAATTAATGGTGGTTATTTATGCTTTCAGAGAAAATTAACTTTTTTTCACGTATCATGAGCATCATCTACACTCAAATCAGGAAATGATATGACTTTGGAACTCAATTTTCTAGGCTTTTAAATGAGCATTTTCATTCTTCTTCCAAGGTTCTGGAGATGTACAACTATCAGCCTCCATGGCCACTTCCAAATCCTCCACAAAATTCTCGGTTGTGAAAATTGAGAAAGAACCTGAGAACATTTTTGTTGCCAGCCTGCTGAGACAAAGACTGCCACATTCCTCCCTAACACTCTCTATCCATTCTTGGGTTTGACTGCTACACCCCAGCTGGGAGCTCCCTGGTACAACAATCAGCTTCTTACCAACTTAATTTGAACAAGGTTTAGGTGGCATAGTCCTAATCTGTGGTGTGGGTTCCTGGGCTCTATGTTAACATCAATATGATCTGACAAGAATTTTGGTATACAGTGATTGGGATTACTGAGTATGAACTAAGAGCTAAATCATGACTGATATTTGTATGCAAATGGAAAATGCGTGTTATGTATCTTTTCTCATGTTTCTTCATTTCCACCTAGAAGAATAGCTTCAGTCTGCCAACCTGGCTACTATTATTTCATCTACTGATGCTCATGTTCAATAATCACACGAGATGATCCGTGGCAAGAGTCTAGTCTGGCTTCCAAGCAGACAAAGCACAAGCAGCAGCCCAGACTCACTGAGGGAAATAGCCCTGGTGTGTCAAGCCAGTCACTCTCTTGGGTAGTCCCTGAGCCACCAGCAGTTCAAAGAGCATCAAAAAGTTGTCTGTGATGTGACAGCAACAAAACACATGGCTCCAGACTTTGACAATGTTCATGTTTCTGAGTGAGTGAACGGAAGAAATGTGAAGGAGAGAAGACAAAATAAAAGTAAACAGGGGTGGAAAATTTTGCTTTATAGATATTGGCAACTGTGAACATTCTGCTTGACACAGCCTTTGGAAGTTTTTTTAAATTTGAGTTGTTCTTTGTTGAAAAAGACTGAAAAATGGTGCACCATGGAACTGTCTTCAAGGACTCTGAATGGTAGACATGCCTGTAAGTTTTTGTTAGCCAAGGTTTCATGGTGTAGTAAACTAATCACTTGAAGTTTGATAACTGACATTCAAAGGTTGTCCTTACTCCTGTGTTCAGTGAGTCTAAACATAACCAAGTCTTATTTTTATTACACAGAGCTTGGTCCCACTCCTGCAGAATTTAATGAGATTTTTTTCTTACTAATTTTAAAGAAAGAAGAGACAGCTTCTGTAATTGGTCTTATGTTCCAGTCATAAAGTAAAAAAACAGCTACTCTTTATTTACAATGAATGTATATAAAACACTATAAATTGACATTGCATGTGGCTTTAAAGTTTGAGGAATGAGATAAACAAAGTGACACAAAAACCAGGCACACTAGGTAGTCTTAAATTCCTGTTTAGATTATCCTAGGAAAAGCAAAGTCAGGCTGTCACTGTCATTTACAGCTCATGGAGTCTTCAAAGGCCAGTAGACATGGTGGACCTCCAGTGTTTAGAATAAACAGAGTGTGAAGTACCAGTGTGGCAGTTTAAGATGTGCTGACATTGTAGCAAGCTATAAATCAGGGAGGAAAAAAAAGGTGTGTTACATTGTTTTATACCTAAGTTCAGGCTGAGAAGGGGAAAAAATTCTCATGTGTGTTCTAGTTATGAAACCAAGACATTATTCAGCTTTGCAATTTCATCTATTTTTTTTTATCTCTCTAATATGCATGACTAAATCAAAACAAATGATCTGAAGCATTGGCAAATATGATAGGTTTATGTAGGTCACATATCTGATCTGGAGCAAATCAGATCAGCATATTCAGCAGGTCACCATGGCCTCACAGATGTTTGTGAATGATCATTCAGAAACCCAGCAACAAGGACTGAGTAATTTTCTAAATGTCTGCTGGTTGCTACTAACTCTTCTCTCAGCTCCAGTCATACAATACTCAGTTGTCATGGTGAGCCTTTTAAATGACAAATGTTGGGGCTCATGTTCATTTCTCTCACTCAAAAGACTCAGTGTTAAACTATCACAATGAAGACTGTATGAGAGCAGCAAAAATCATGTTACAAATGTCTGGCTACTTTCCATTTTGTTCTCTCACACAGCACTTTCCACTCCATTTTTCCCTCTCGGAAGTGGCTTGAAGCAGCACTGGCTCCATAAGAGTAGTGTGAAGGAGCTGCTTGAGCACAGAAAGGCTTTTGTTGGTGTTCCACAGGCTGGACAGAACATGCTCCGGAGACAGGGGTCAGTTTCACCGTGGATGAAGGGACCTCATCTGCCACTTACAGTAACCAAAGAGTAAACAGAGAGGCTTTTGTTGCCCTGGGCAACTTCTGCTGGTATGTAAACATCTTGTTCTGCCGGTTCCTTCCTTCCTTCCCTCGCTAGCCCTCAGATTGCAGAAGACAGCCAGTCCTCAGAGTTCAAATGAAGAGCAGCAGCTCCTGCCATCAGCCAGCCATGTGGATGTTTCAGCCTGCATCAATCTCAGCCCAACACTAAATACCCTTTGGAAAGCCAGAAAATACTTCATAGCTGATTTTCTGGAGGATGGCTCTTGGTCAAATACCTCAAAAACAACTTGATCAGAAAAACATGCAGATGTGACTTCCACGTCAGTAATGAATCTGGGCAGTACTGCAAGGATCTCCTCCTGCATGGCTCCCTGTGCTGGTCTGACTGCACAGCTGGAGGCTGCAACCAGGAGAGGATCACAGTTTTTCAGCTGATATTTTTTGGTCCCAATTTTTCATAGTTCAGAGATAGGCTTAGAGCTGTTGACAAGTGTGCTTGAATTCAATCAATGCAGGCAGACCTTCGAAGGTGCCATGCCTTGACAGGTCCTGGGAAGCTCATTAGATGGTCAGAATCCCCTCTCAGAAAGAACTTGTCTGGAAGCCAAATTTTACTGGGCAATGTGTTTATTTGCTAGAAATGATAAGCCCTCACTTTTAACACCAGCACCACTCTCAGTCAGGCAGCTGTCTGCCTCAGAGTAGGTCAAAATCACAGGACTGGCAGAATTGTTCCCTTATGTCCAAGGATTATAGTAACTCCATCAAATAAAGGGATGCATTTTCAAACCTGAATCAGCTGCCCCATAATAGCAGAAGCCAAAATCTCTGCTACCATCACAAGTTAGAACTCACTGGCCTTTAAAGTTTATGAGTAGCATTTTCTAAGCACAGCTTTAAATTAAACCACTTCACATTTTCCCAGGCAAGTCCTGTCATTCTTATGATTCATCACGTGCTGCTCCAGGCTAGTTTATGTATTCAGCTGGAGACACTCTGTAAGACAACTACCTTAAAATAAGCCAGGATGCTAAAATAGGAAATAAATTTTACAACTAGAAAATCACATCAGCAAAGACTTGGGAAAGCCGATGCTCAAGACAACGTGCCATGATGCTCAAAATTTCAGCTACAGCAGTAAGTCTGTTTAGAGGTAGGGACAGGTCAAATTTGAGTTATATAGACTGCTATGTACAAAATAAAACAATGTTATCGTCCTACCTGCTGTAAGTAATTAAGGGAAAAGTTAAGGATAATTAGATAAATCTTAACTTTCATAAGAGCCTTAACTGTTGCGTTCTAAAATATATGCTATTGTTCTACCTATACATGGACCAAGTGTAGAATTAGGTTGAAGGGTGTGGTTTATGCCTGACAGTCAAGTATATAAAAAAAGGGGCCCTTTCCAAGCCTTGAGATCTGTGAGTGCTTTACAAAAGGGATTCTCCTCTCATCCCTAGGAACAAATGCTTTGTTCACAGCTACTATTCCTTTTGCAAAGGCTAAACCAAAAAATGTTCTGTTCCTAATATGTTAATATATTAAACTGTAATATATATGTGAGAAAGGGAATTGAGTGTCATACCAGTTCCATTTCTTCTACTCTGTTCAAACAAGAGTGGCAACCAAGAACTCCTTTCCTTTCCTTTCCTTTCCTTTCCTTTCCTTTCCTTTCCTTTCCTTTCCTTTCCTTTCCTTTCCTTTCCTTTCCTTTCCTTTCCTTTCCTTTCCTTTCCTTTCCTTTCCTTTCCTTTCCTTTCCTTTCCTTTCCTTTCCTTTCCTTTCCTTTCCTTTCCTTTCCTTTCCTTTCCTTTCCTTTCCTTTCCTTTCCTTTCCTTTCCTTTCCTTTCCTTTCCTTTCCTTTCCTTTCCTTTCCTTTCCTTTCCTTTCCTTTCCTTTCCTTTCCTTTCCTTTCCTTTCCTTTCCTTTCCTTTCCTTTCCTTTCCTTTCCTTTCCTTTCCTTTCCTTTCCTTTCCTTTCCTTTCCTTTCCTTTCCTTTCCTTTCCTTTTCTTTTCTTTTCTTTTCTTTTCTTTTCTTTTCTTTTCTTTTCTTTTCTTTTCTTTTCTTTTCCTGGTTCTTAATGTGAAATCTCTGACCTGTTCTGCTGGCCATTTCTCTTACTACAGCACAGTTATTCAAGACTTTATTTTTAAAAATACAAATCAGAAATATCATCCTGTCCCAAAGTCCTGTTGTGGCTGTGGAAACCAGTCTTCAAAACAAATGCCTGAATATTTGTAAGAGATTTAACTTCAACAATTAATTCTTGGAGAAAATGCTGTATTAGAGAATCTGAACCAAAGGAGTCTGAGCTTTTTGGATGTTAGGGGGACTGAGACTTGCATCTAGTTGAGATGTGAGGTAGTTATGGTTGCACTGTGACAGAATAATAGCATGGCTTTTTCTTCTTGCCATATGTTTTACCTTCAAGTTAAATGACTTCCATTCAAATGGCAATTTTCATTAGGGTTTAAAAAATATATTGGCTGGCAGAGCTGTATTTATGGTGAGGAGAGACGAAGCCGTATGCCTCTGCTAAAAGCTTGCAACAAAGGCAGTGTGTGGTGCTGGCAATGCCTCAGATGCTGGGAAGGTTTGTGACAGCTGCCCCAGAGCAAGGCAAGCCCACTGCATGCTGCTGTTCTGGCAGCACATACAGAAGCAAAGTGAAAAAGGAAAGCTCTGCTTAAGTCCAAACTTCTGTGTAGTAGGACCAAAATATAGCATTTTCACCTATGCTTCACTTACAATGATTTCCTCCCAAATAAAAAGAATTACATGATATAAGCTCCAGCTAGACTTTAATTGTGTGAATTAGATTCTCATCCTGATCAGCTCTGTTTTTACTGCTCAGCAAGCCCTTGCACTGTAATAGTGCTGCTGTTCATACCTCTTTGGGCAAATAATTTTTTTACTCAGAAAATTCCTCTGCAAAACTTAACTGACTGGTTCAGGAAGTAATGTTTTCATGTCCTAAATATACATAGAATTCTGTAAACTATAAAAGGTAAGCTTAACAGTAGTGTATAAAGAATAAGGGGATATAGGTACTTCTGCAATATTCAGTACCACAGCAGTCTTGAGGAGATATGAGACATGTAAGACCCCAGCCAGGCTGGATGGACCAGGTATTGGGCAGCTCTCATTGGATTATCATACAAGGACCAGCAGTTACATTTAGGTCCAGACACAGGTCAGATGTATACAGAATCTGGGATCAGATTTCACCAAGATTTTAACTATGGTCCCTTAGAATATATAGCTGAAATGATCATCCTTAGTTACATGTAGCCAATGCCACATAATCTCACTAGTTTTGTCCATTTTGCCTGGCAAAGGTTTTTGTCCAATGCAGAACTATTTGTTAAGCATGAGGGAGCTTTAGTTTTTGTTTTAAGTACAAAAATATGTGACTCGCCTCCTTGTTGTAATAATGATAAACACTATAAAAATGTAACGAGGTCTTAGCCATCCTTTCTTTACCTCTGCTTCCTAGGTCATTGTTTCCCTTGTTTCCTGCTCAATGCTGTCCCTGTGAAGTGTCTAAGGGCAGCCTGGATTTGTAGCTAAGCACAGATGCCAATCTACATTTCGGTGCTTTAATATTGAATGCACTTGCCTGTGATTCCTTACACAGTCAGCAGAGAGAGAGAGTTCAAGAGCTTGGTTTTGCACCAAACAGTCAATAACAAGCTCAGGGTAACTCCATGCCTGACTTGGTTTAAGCAGGATTTATTCATGCCAGAGCACTTATAAAAATGACAGTAACAGACTTTAGTAGCTGAACATTTGCACCTCCTTGAAGCTGTACAAATTTTGTTTATGATTAGGAAAACTCCTGAAATTTCACAATTCCCTTTATGAGGAAAAAAAGGGGGAGATCACCAAAATGATTAATATTAGCAATACTAAAACATTTAGTTTTGCCTAGTTTGTTGAATACTAAGTAATTAGACATGCTATAGGGAAGGTAATTTGCTTTTTATACAATTTCCAAACACAATGGAAATTAAGTTTTTACATTCAAAACTTTACTGAAAATGCTTTGCAAAGCATTTTCACCTCCACAGCTTCATGAACCATTTCCAAGAAGCTGTATTTCAGTTTTCTTCAGGCATTCTTATCTGACTTCAGCATTAGTGAACAATACTACCCAGCTGCTAGCTTTTTCCTGGACAACTGTACCCTGGCTCTACTTTTCTTATATTTTGGCTGACATAGGGATTTTTCTGAGGTCAAGAAACCTAAACAGTTGAGAAAAATCTTACTGCAACATCCTTAGGGGAGAGAATAATTGATGGAGAAGAGGAGGCTGTAATACTGAGGAGCAGAAGCCTGAGTATGTGATGGGGTGAATGGTGTCCTGTGTGTCTGAGCAGCTTTTGCTGTTTCATAGGTTCTTCTGTTTCACCCCCAGGCCTGGCATGGTACCACCGGGATGCTGTTCACTTCTAATTCTGGATGCACATTTTCTATTTTTGTTATTCCTTTTGTGGCTATTGTTTCTTTCCATGGTCTGAGGCAGATACATAACAAAATTTGTTAATAGCACATTTAAATCTCTAGATGAATACTCAGTGCAGCCCGAGATCCTTAGGATGAGGATGAAAAGCCTTCCAGTGGATTGGACTTTTCAAAATGAAGACAGGAGTAAAATCTTTGCTGGTGACCCAAAAATCGAAGGTGGTTTTTCTCTGCTGTACTTCCATGTGCTATGTGGCTTTCGCTTTTGATTAATCCAGTCTGTTCGGTTTCTGTCAGAAGTCTATAAGCTTCTCTGTTAATTTGCTGATGAATCCCCTACTGAGTTATAATTATAATCTTCATTGTGATCCTTCCTATGAACGCAAAGGAGATAGGATTTTGGCATCAGCATAACCTGACATCAGTAATATTGTAAATGTTGAAATGAGCTCTTCTTTTCTTTTAAGTAGTTTATAAACAACTTCAAAATTACAAAAACATTGTGATGATTAAACAAGTGATTGATAGGTCAGTGTTTACATTAAATTATCTCCATCTCAGTTGCTTCATGAGTGGCATATGAATAGCAGGCAATAACTATTTTCTTCATATTACAGGTACTGTAGCTGTGGTCCAAGCAGGAATCCGTCCAAAAGAATGAGCCTCTTCAGTTTTCATTACCTCAGTGCCTGTGAGGTGCTGAGACCATCCCAAGCAGCTGAGACCTATTTCAGAAAACTGAAGCTAGCGATGACTTGAATCCTTCCCCTGTCCCTCTGCAGCAGGCATTTCATGCTAACCAAAGCAGAGCCTGTGGTATGAGCTATGATTTTAGCTAGCTTAACTCCCTAGGAGCACCAGAGTATTTCTGGAAGATCGGAGCCAGTCTCACTTCTGTTTTCCCTTGGTGCTGGAGCAGTATTTATGATATTAGCATCTAATTTATTTGGGGCTTACAGCCTACCCTAGTACTAATTTTTGCTTCTGCAATGTTTTCCTAAGATACAGTATCACACAGACAAACTGACATGTAGAGAGCACTCTTAGAGAAGCAGGGAACATACTGCCTCAATATAAAATGTAATTGATTGGACTGAAAGGTGAAATTTGGATGTAGGCAGCTGTGGAATGATGTTTTCACTGCCCTTGTTGTTACCATGTTGTGAAAGGTTTGCATTTCATAAATGGTAGGTAAAACTGCTATTAAGTCACAGAATTGCTATGCCTGGGAGGTACTTCCAGGGGTTGTCTAGTCCAAATCCCTGCTCAGCATAGGATCAGCTGGAGCAGGTTGCACAGGACAGTATACAGTCAGATTTTAAGTATCTCCAAGGATGGAAATTCCATAAGCTTTCTAGGCAACTTGTTCCACTATTTTACAATTGTCACAGTAAAAAAACACAAACAAATAAAAATCAATCAAACCTAAACCCAACAACATGTCTTCCCACCCCTCCCCTCTAAAAAGCAAGTTTTTTCTTATTTTTGAGATGAGTTTCCTATATTTCCATTTGTGCCAATTGACATTGTGCCAATGTCCTCTCATACAGGATCCTCATTTTCTAGCACAAAGAAGCATATCTAAGGAAACTGTGCCTCTCATTACTGTTGCATAAGACATAACTGTATTTATGGATAATATTGCATCTCTGGTCTGCAGAGCAGCTGTGTAGAAGAGTCAGTGTGGATGGCAGACAGATTCCTTCATTTTTGGTACTGTTCCTAGGGTTCAACATACTCTTTTCAGAAGAATCCATGCTCCCAGCTCCCAGATGCATACTGGCCTCCGAGAACACAAGTCTTGTAGGCTCCAGCTAAAAACCACACTAAACAGCTGCAGAAGGCTGCTCTGGACATTGACATCCTCTGGCTGCACTGAGCAGTCATTAGCCAGGTCCTCAGTTTTGTCTGTGCCAATAAGCTCTCGCCCAGAAACTTCCCATCCTGGTATAGGCACTGGCCAGAGATCATTTTCACTGGGCATTTTGGATGACTCCCCTGACTTGGGAGTATAAAAGGGCCTGCAGTGTGGATGAACGTTGTGTGGAGCCAGCTGGCCTCAGGAGAGAAGCAAGTTCTTGTGCAGGTGTAGCTGTGAGATCTTATACTGCTGAGTACTTTGCAACTTGACTGTCTACCTTGTTCTCCTAAAAGGTAAACTCTTAGGACAAGACAATCATGTCTAGTTCCTTTCTCTCGATTGTCAGTTTTAGATATTCTCAGAAGCCTTGTTTTTGGCCTTGTGACCCATAAAGGCTCTTTACACTGAGTAACCAATAAATCCTGTGTGATCTCCTGTCATTTTGACCTACTCACTCCTTAATCATATAAGACTATGCAAATATTTTCATGTGCTGAAATATTTTCAGACACAGCAGGCTGCTCTGAATGAGCAGGCATAGCACAGCTCCCTGTAGGTTGGTGCAGCTGCTTGTGGGGGTTGGGATTTGATATCAAAGCTGGAGAATAAAATCCATGAGGTCCTTCAGCATACAGCAACTTCCAAACAGAGGCTTAAGTGGAGTCCTGATCCACCTGAAACTGAGACCAGCCTGGTCAACTAGGTGGCCTCATCCACCAGCCAGGCAGAGTGCTGGGGGTGCAGGGGGCATGGGGATCTTGGCTCCACGGATCTGGACTGCCCCAGCAGCAAACCAGCAACTAACAGCAGCAAAGCAGGAAGAAATGAACAGGTGCTGTTTACCCACTAGCTGGGGCTCCTGCTGGAAAGTTCACCCAAATGCAAGCTGATGCCTTCAGCCCTAAGAGATGGTTGGTAGTCTGCTAAGTCCCACTGCAGCACTCAGTAGAAAGAGGAGGAAACAGGTATCCCACTTAGTACTGACCAGGGGCTGAACGGTGATCCAACACACATCCTGGTCAGCAGGCAAGTGGGCAGGGGGGACTCTTCCCACCCAGCATTCAGGAAACATTGATTCGTAAACACCTGATTGGTGGAGAACAGTTCTCCAAAACTGCCTGGCCACAATGACTTGAATGGGGGACAGAGAACAGCACACCTTAACTGCAAGGAACAATTTTCACAGAGTAAGGGTACAAATCCCTCCAGCCAAGGGAGACAAAGCAAAACATAGCTTATGCACAAACAGGGTGCTTCTCTGGTACACAAATTCAGTGAAATATAAAGTCCTAGCTTAGATATCAGAAGGGGTCAGACACAAAGTCTGATCTTTTGGCAGAGGAGAAAAAGAGAACAGAGAAAGATTTACTTTAAATTTGAAATGTTATCATTTTAATTTTTCAGCTTACAGACTGAAGCCCCTTCAAATTTTGTTTGGTTTTTTGGGTTTTAGTTTGGGGTTTTTTTATTGATGGAAAATTAAATTAAAAAAATATTAACAAATCCGTTATTCAACATAAAGTGCATTCACCACAAACTATTTGCATTGCAGTAGATACAACCAGTCTCAGTTTGCAGTTGCCATGGGCAGCAAAACATCAGGGGCAAAATCTTTAGTGGCTTTTTATTGTGTGAGTGACTTCAGCTTGCTAGAAACCTACCTCTTCTGGTTTGCCTAAGGCATCAAAATACCCCAGAGCCAGCATCCAGTCCAACCAGAATGTAATTACACCATAGAAGCACAGTATCTAGCACTCAGAACTGTCAGAGCCTGAAAACAAGTACCGCTCTCAATTTTTCTGGAAAGCACAGCAAGAATATCAGTTTACTCAATTTCATAGTTGAAAATATAGACCAAGTACAGAAAAGTTAGACTCTTCTCTAAAGGTTTAAACACGTTCAGATCATAGTCATAGATTCTGTAAAAATTAGTTTTAATACTTCTTCCTTTCCATCTCACTCAGAGTGAGTTGGAAGAAAAGTCAGGCTGCAGCCACTCTAGAGATTTGTGGAAAACCGCTGTCATGCGGGTGAAATGTACTAATAACCTCGTAGATTTGAAATTGAAATAATATTGAATATTATTCCATTCCTCATAGCCGTTCTCGCCATCCAGTATTTCCCAAGCGCTAGTGGAGCTGCCCCTAGGAGTCACCAGGGGGAGCCTGCATGCCAAAAATCCCGCTGACTGTTTTAAAACACCGTTTTCTTGAAGATTGCACAATTTCTTGTCATTCCTGAAAGAAAAGGAAGAGCCGCTCTTTGAGTTTGGATGGGGTACCCATATACTGGGATACAGGCAGTCACTTGCCCTGCCACCCACCAACACAGTACCTCCGCAGCATGTTCCAGCCTCTGCCAACTTTCCTTGCTCTCCCTTTGACTCTTCTTCCTTTGGACTAATGTCTCAAACTGGACACAGTCCCAGCTAAGCTGGGTTGATGTGTATGGGTTTCCTACACCTTGCCAGTTACTCTCCAGGGACAGGTGCAAGCCTGGTGTGCCCTGTGTCCTTGTCACCTGGAAAGATGCCATTGCAGAGAGTATCCCTCAAACCTGCACCATTTCCAGGGTTTTCCAGACATGTGTGTACACATGTGTGCCAGTGTACACAGTAATGATGCATCTGGAGCTGGGAGAATCACAGCAAATATTTTAGGTGTGCGTTTTCCTTCTGAGTGGTCACCAGATCCCACAATTGCTTTATTTGTATTGTTATAAATATTTACACTGTAGATTGCTCAGAGCCTGCTGATCATCTCTTCTGGCTACAAAAGACCCATGGAATAACACTCGTTGCCAGGTGCAGTGAGCACTGAAAAACCTGAAGTATCCTCCCTCTGTTTCAAAAACAATTAGCTGCTACACCAGATGAGAGCTTTTAAACAACATCCTCCTGGCCTGTGCAGCTCACAGGAAAATGATTCTTTTTCAGATCCATGTACTAGCTGCAGTATTTCCTGTGTTTTTCTGGTCACAGTCACACACATAATTCATGTGAGTGTTCAGTCCTAGCTGTGGGCCTGAAAGGATGTGGTTGAAATCTTCAGGCTGCTCTTGTTCTTGTCTTCATGCCAAAGCTCTGGTGGATGGTTTTGGGAACTCTGTGTTCTTGCTAAACTGGGCAGTGTTACATCCCAAGGAGTGAAGAAAGGGAGAAATTATGGAGAAGAGTAGAATCTTCTGCAGAAAAGTTTTGGTTTTCAAGAAATTCAGACTAATAGGCATCCACTTCAAAAGGAAAAAATTAATCAAATAATAAAAAAGCCAGACATTCCCACCACAGGAAACCCAACACAGATGGTCCCTAAGAATCAGAAACAAGGTTTCTTTTAGCCTAACCACAGAAAGAAGGACCATGTTTTTCAGAGACGGATACCACTGAGCTAACATACTGCTTGGACATTTACTGAGGTCAGAGTGAAACCTGACAGTAGGAAATAAAACAACTAATGGTATCATCCCTGGAAGAGCAGCTTGTGGACAGGAACCACTCTCAAGGCAATCAATGCATTTTTCAAAGCTCCCAGCCCTGACCCCAAGAGGAGCGAGTGCAGGTGGTGGGAGCTCTGCTGATGGGCTGTGAGCCTGTGCCTACTTACACATGCTCATAAGGACCAGCACAGCTGATGGAATCTTAGCTGGAAGGTCATGGGATGATTTTGCTGTGTCAGGCTAATGCCACTGCTCAATGCACGGTGGTGCCATTCATGTTATACAAATTCACTATTAACCTTGATCTTGCCTGTAGCTTGTCATGCTGTGTTTAGACAGCTTTGCCTTTTGGGGGTGGGGATTTTTATAAATGAAATGTGACTACATGGAGAGGAGACATCAATACACAAAGAGGAACTGTAGAAATACGTAGTTAGTTACAAATGTAGGGAAGGTTTTTCTTTTACAGATAAATTAAATGAGACAGCAGCCCACGTACTATGGAGGCTTCTTAGAAATATACTGCATGGAGAAATACCTCTGCATTTATACACTCCATAAATCTCTTTCTCCAGAGGACCCCAACATAAATTGAGCAAACTCCCCTATTGCCTCCTCACCTGCAAACCCCTGGCAATGCTCTCCCCAGAGGGGCTGATTCGTGGCACAGAGCCAAGGAGGAGTGAGGACCTGACAAATGCACTTGCTCCCATGATCCTGCAACTCCTGCCCAGGAGCCCAGGAGATGTCAAACAGTGAACAGGAGCAGTAACATGTAATCTAGGTCTTCATTCTGTCATCTTGCTTAGGATTAAATTCTGGATTTATAATGCTTTAGACGAACAAAGGGGCAATTATTATTTATTATAATAGGACTTGCTGGAGTCAGTGTTTGCTATGTGAGTTGGTTGTTAACCTCCAGCATAGAAGATGCAGTTAAAGCCAGGAAATAAAATTTAATGCCCTGTCAAATGACTGACTTCATAAGAACCTTACATCTTCTCCTACAAAAATATTATCTTTTCTTCAAAAGCTGTTTCAATTCAAAACACAGCACCACCAAAATCTTCGTAATTCCCCTATAAATATGACTTGTGATGTAAAGTAACCAGAACAATACATACTGCCCTTCCTGGGCTTTCTACTTTACATTTAAAATATGTACTATGTCTCCCACATTCTCCTTCTATAATATTTTATGTTGTTATCTCTTAGAAGGTTGACTTCTTAATGTGGTCTGTTACTGCTTAGAATCAGTATGATGTTTACACTGCTCTATATTTAATGCGATAATGCTTAATAACACTGTTTTCAAGTCATAAATGCTGTTTCAGAGATATCTCTGAGATTAGCTTCTATCAGAAAAATAAAGTTGTACCCTTAAGAGGAGGCCAGTTTAGCATTCATTACACAAAGATTAGAAGGAACTATCAGATATGTGGACTTCACACTAAGCAAAATGAAGTCAGTGGAAATAGTCCCCCAGACTTCAGTCTGTGTTGGACCACACGGTAATTTAGGGACCAACCTTAGTGCTCAGCACAGCCTTTTCTTTTACCCTCCAGGTAATAGTGGCAGATGACAAGTTATAGCACTAACATCCCAGTTTTGCTGTAGAACAGATGTCAAGCTTAGTCTATGCTGAACACCTTGGTCTCTCTATAGGTACTGCAGTATTTACTGCAGCCAAGGCCAGAGCTATTTTGAAGCAAGAGTGGCCAGCTGTGTGAATTAAAATGTATTCAGAGCTGCCAACAGTAAGAAATTAAATACAGACTACAGCAGTATCTGCCAACGTTTTGGTCAGTAGCATAATGATGGCAGCCAACTGAACTTGAGATGGCAGCAGTCTAAAGTATCCCCATCACCAACTCAGTGATTCACTAATTAATTTAGCTTTTTTTTCTTTTTAAATGGTGTCTCCTGTCATCATCCTACTGTACAAGTCAGAGGAAGGAGAGAGGAGGGTAGAGAGAGTGAGAAAGAGACCAGGTACTGGAAGGTAGCATCTTGGTGAAGATAGCCAGGAAAGCTTTTCAAGGCCATCCTGCATCAAGTGGTGTGATTGCACCGAGGTGCATCTGAGTAAGATGTGGGTAAGAACAGTATATAAATGAAGAGAACAACCAGCATTGAAACCAAAACTGCACCTTATTTTATGACCTTATTAGACAAAAGGAAAAAAAGCAATGATACAAAACTGTTGCATAAGTCTTCTATTCCTAGTCTTTCAGAAGGCCCAGGCAGCAGTGGACCTTCCACCCAGGAAACTAAACACATTGATGGCACTTTGTCACATCACAACACATGAACAAACAAGAGCTGCACACATGAATGATGTGGCAAAGCCTAGCCTTTTATTACCCAAGAAACAACCTATTGAGACAGATCTGCTACCCAAAATGAATGAGGAATGGGTGCCACCCATCTGGCTAATGAACAGATGACACTCCAGAAGCTCTGTTAAGGGGTTAGAAGACAGTTTTGCCCCAGACTCAGGGACTGCTTTAGCTGCTGGGCAGTGCCTGCTTTTGCGGAGTAGTCCTAGCCACCCGCCCAGTAGTTATCACAGCCTGTTAGCCCACTGGAAAAGCAAGGAGATCTGAAATACACATTCAGGACTGAAAAGAGAGTTGAAAACCATCTCATTCTCCTGTTGTGGCCTTATGGTTCATGTGCAGCACAATTATCTTTGAAAAATGTCACCATTGGAGAGACTGGGAAAATGTAACACCCCGAGACAAAGTGACTGACCCACATAAGAGAAGTTTGACTAAGCATCAGTTTAGTCTGTGAATTTTCAAACACCTGGCCTTGATGTTCAGAAAAGAGCACAAAACATCTAATATTCATTTCCTAAAATTTAAATTTAAACCTGTGTATGAAGCAGAAACCACAAAAAGACATGGCATCTTTTTTTCCAGGACAATATGATGTTTCATGTTCTTACACTGATGTGTTTAGTTAACACTAGAAGCTTTTCACAGAGTTTACCATGTAAAAAAGGCAGTCTATAAAATTATACAAGTTTCTGTAGTCACTGCTAAAGACTTACAAACTTCATTCTTTTGCCACTTGAAGTAAATTTAGCCTGACATTTTTGCTCCACAGTGATTCTTGTGGGCTCCAAACTCAGTGCTTACCACACTAACAATAATCCTTTATGTCTCCAGGCTCCATCCATGTTCATTGTTAACCTTCAGTTGCAAAGTAATGAGATGCATCAGACATCATCAAGCTGGCCTAAGGGGTTACAAATTTGGATGAGGGCCACATACTGTACTAATTGCTTCTAATAAATTACATATTTCAGGAGGGACATCATGATTTTAATCATTTATTCTGCATGTTGTTTCCTTTGGAGAGAAGAACAAGCAGGCCCTAAACAAACCGAGCATCTGAAATTCATGGCAGAAGCTAGAAAGAGCTCATTTAATATCAGCTGTCATTGTACGTACTAGAATTATGCATGTATCAAATCCCTGAGTCTGAACACCTTGGGAACAGCCAGTGAGTCCTGGTTGTTTTAATGACACAAACCAAAATGATGTCTTTGAATGTTCCTTAGATTCATAACAACTCAGATTTAATCCCATTTCAAATCTTGTAGCTGGGGCCTAGCTCAAGAAAAAGCCTTTGTTTCTATGCAAAGAAAAATACATTAGGAGGGGAATTTAAAGCTTGTATTTCCCAAAAGGATGAGAGGGAAAACAGTCAAACATACCTTTCACTTCTGTGGGGAAAGACTTTAATTATGATTTGATGGCTGCTCATTGCAAAGGTGGTCCAGCAGCAACAGACAGCTACAACAACTTTCTTTAAAGCCTGCTGAAATTAGTAAGGTCTTGATCTAATCCAAACAGCCTGCTGCACGCTGAACCAGGATGATTGAAGGTTTCCTATTTTCCTGACCTCTAGCACATTCACACCAGTAGACTGACTGTTAATGAAATCCTCAAACCACTCGGGAATGTGCATGTCCTTCACAGGGTGAGACCTTGATAGTATTTAAATAGCCACTAGTATTAATAGCAATAGCTGATAGATAATGTGGCGATTTGGGAGCTCTAGGGAGCAATACAAGTTTTGGAACAGCTCAGGCCATCTTCTGTTTGTCTTTGTAAACCTCATTTCCTGTCACTGCCATCTGCATTTCCTTCCAAGGATGAGCTGAGATACCAAACAAAACATGACTATCCAGGTAAAAGGAAACCTGCCTCAACACAAAGTATGTCTTGGGATGGAAAGCTGCAGTTGCAGCTCTGAGACTCAAATGTGTTCTTGTGATTTTCAAGTGGTAATGAGACACCAGGGAAGCACTATTACCTGAAGTAAGTGCTTCTTCCTTGGCAGTCTAACCTGTTTGCACTTGGTCCCTCTCTACCTGGATGGATTATCATCCCAGTTTAGACTTCTCTGGTAAGTGTGAGGGGAAAAGAATGAGAATCCAGCAAGACATTCAGGGGCTCCTCTAACCTACCAAGCAGAGTAATAAAGAATCTCTAAAGATGTTGTTTGTGCATGGATGGGTGGATGGGTCTTTGTGCTAAAACAGTTGGACATCCTATTTGGTACAGAGGAAAAGGACCAAAGGATTCTTCTTGGTTTTGTCATACAGAACAAAAAGCAGATTAGTTAAAAGGAGAAAAAGGCCTTATGCAATGAGAAATGACTGGCAAAGATTGCCCCAGGTAAAACTGGTGACTATTCAAATTGAGAAAAATTCCTCTGACTGTTTTTGTGGTATTTTTCACAGAGAGGTTCAAGACAACCTCCGCACAAGAAGAAGCCCAAGAGTGACAGAAGAAAAAGTGACACAAACAGGGGAACTAGAGGCAGTGAATCCCAAGTTAAGAGTGCTTCTATATCTAGAATAAACTGTGACAAGAGGAAAATCACAACATACGGAAAACATGATAGATTAGTTTGGCGCAATCTTCAGTCAACATTGAATGCTATGTAAGAGCATGGAATTAACAAACACTAGTGTGGCAGGTTAGAAAAAGAAATATTTATGAAAGCAAAATGGAAAACATCTTTGACGTCCATTAGGTTGGTAATATAATACTAAGAAGCACACCACACTGAGCTGTTATCTGGTTGGCTGGCTGAGTCCCTCTCCAGATTACCACTTAAATCAATAGCTCTCACATTGATTTTTCCAGCACACTGTATTCCTGTAAAAAAGAACAATGCTCTGAGATGAGTCAGCTATTTGCTCTGTCTGTAGGAACTCTGGTTTGTTTTTATTAAGGAAAATAAAAGTAGGAGCCAAACTACGCACAGATATATAGTAATAGGAACCTGCCTGTTGTACCATAACATGGCATGGGCTCTGCAGACATGGGTTTGCTACAACTTGCTGCAGCAGCTACAGCCCAGCCTTGAGCAAGCTGCTGTAATGATGGAACTGAAATATTTGGAGTTGGTCTTAGACAGAAAATAATATTGAGTTGTAGTTTATTAACTGCTATAGCAGGGAGAAAATATATGCCCACATGTATATCATATCATAGAATCACAGAACCATAGAATGGTTTGGTTTGGAAGGGACATTAAAGATCATGTAGTTCCAATCCCCTGCCATGGACAGGGATGCCACTCACTAGACCAGGTGGCTCAAAGCCTCATCCAACCTGGCCTTGGACACTTCCAGGAATGGGTCAGCCACAACTTCTCTGGGCAATGTGAATCCCTTCTCTGAACAATTTAACTAAGAAGTTGATCTCCATATATTTGCCATGACATGTAGAACCTTGGAAGTACTGCATTTTCATTTACTGCATATATTTTCATGTATTTGCATATTCCATATAACATGCACTAAAGGTCTGTATTATAACTAGTTAGTACTATTGTCTGATGTTACTTCTGCTCCTTTTAACCACGTTAAGAGTTTCCCGTTTTATATAGGTTCCTATAACCACAACATGCAGGTTCATTTACTCTTACTTTCACTCACCTGCATAGCTATCAATTCAGAAACCAGCAACCTTTCTCTCACCGAGTTTTATAATATTTCAAGAACCTTGCAAAAAGTGCAAGTTCAAAGAAGAAAACAATGTCAAGAGCTACTTGGAGATTTGGAGTCAGGCTGAAGCACAACTCTGCTCAGGGTTTCTCTTGACCCCTCTCTGCTGCAGGCACAGAGCAGAGACCCTGCCATGGGCCCTTGTCTCTCCCCCAGCTCTCCACACATGGCTGGTCTCTTGGCTTCCAGCCTCAGCACCTGCCTGCAAGGTTGGCTTATTTCTGGGAACTTTGAGTTAACATCAGATAAAAACTATTAAAATGCCAGGGAAGTTAACAAATTAAAATATTTGTCCCTCTTGTCCACTACATCTATTATCTCCAGTGTTCAGTGTAAGTTACCAGATTACAGTCTATCCCACCTGCCATTAATGATAGTAATCCTCAGATGATATGGAGCAG
>NW_008656297.1:15263-47708 GCF_000695815.1 Acanthisitta chloris | reverse complement strand
CAGCAGTCAGCATCTCATTCTTTACTGTACATTGAATACCATATTGTGAATGTACTGAGGGAGAAACAGCCCACAGGAAATAAACATATGCAAAGCTGAGAAAAACTGTGCAATTATGAAGTCTGCAATTCTGAAAGTACTGCTGAATAGTGTTATCTTCAACTGCTATAAAACGAGGATGATTTAAATAATTACAAAACCTCTGTATTTCTCAGTAGCAATAGCTTTGTGTATTTCATAGCACTGTGTATTTATTGTTACATGCTTGCCTCCTAATTTCTTAGTCTAAATCATATAATCATAGAACCATAGAATTTAAGGGTTGGAATGGACCTTACAGATCATCTTGTCCCAACCCTCCCTGCCATGGGCAGGGACATCTCCTCAGTAGATCAGGTTGCTCAAGGTCTCATCCAGTCTGGTCCTGAACACCACCAGGGTTGGGGCAGACACCACTTCCCTGGGCAACCTGTTTCAGTGTCTCACCATCCTTATAATAAAAAGCTTCTTTCTAATATCTGAGACTTCCCCTCCTTCAATTTGAATCCATTACCCCTAACAAAGAGTTCCTTTCCAGCTCCCTTGTAGGCCCTTCAGATATTGAAAAGTTGCTATGAGGTCTCCACACAGTCTTCTCTTCTCCAGGCTGAACAGTCCCAACTTCATCAGCCTGTCCTCATAGGGGAGATGCTCCAGTACTCTTATCAACTTTGTGGCCTCCTCTGGACTTGCTCCAACAGTTCCATGTCCTTCTTATGTTGAGGACACCAGAACTGTGTGCAGTATTCCAGGTGGGTCTCACGAGAGCAGAGTAGAGAGGAAGAATCACCTCTTTTGACCTGCTGCCACGCTCCTTTTGATGCAGCCCAGGATTCAATTGGCTTTCTGGGCTGTGAGCACACACTGCAGCTCATGGTGAACTTCTCATCCACTGTCACTCCCAAGTCTTTCTTCTCACTGCTGGTTTCAATTACTTCCTCATCCAACCTGTAGCTGTGCCTGGGATTGCCATGGCCCAGATATAGGAGCTTGCACTTCATTTTGTTGAACTTCATGGGGTTTGCATTGTTCCACCTCTCAAGCCTGTCAAGGTCCCTCTGGATGGCACACCCCTTCCCTCCAGTGTGTGACTGCCCCACACAGCTTGGTGTCATCACTGAACTTGCTGAGGGTGCACTCAATCCCAGAGTCCATGTTTCCAACAAAGATGTTGAACAGTATCGGCCCCAGCACTGACCCCTGAGGGACACCACTCGTCACTGACCTCCATGTGGACAATGAGCCGCTGAGAATTGTCTGTGTGTGGCCATCCAGCCAGTTCTTTATCCACCCAGTGGCCCACCCATCAAATCCATGTCTCTCCAATTTAGAAACAAGGATGTCATGCGGGACAGTGTCAAACCAGCACATAAGGTATAGAGAGGAGAGGAATTTTTGTGCTTTGCTTTGCTCTGTTAAGAAGATGTTTCAGGTTAGTTCTGATCTATTTTGAATCACATGCTCTCCTACTTTCCTACTGTTCCCTGAGAAGTAAGTTGATATAGAAGCCAACTATGCCAGGCAGCTCCCCAGCTCTCAGCAGGGTGTTACAGCTAACACTGCATAGGATGAAGTCCTTGAGAGGAGATACAAAGACCTGTTGTACACAACACTTCATTTGCATGGTATTCAGTTTGGGCTTGTACACAAAATTATGTAGTAGTGAGATCAGTAAGTATTATTGCTATCCATGCAAAGCTTTATCCTTCCACAAAAATTATTATAATTGCCTGTAACAAGATAATTTCTAATATCCAGAACACAAAGTTTAGCACATTTTGACAAATAGTAAGTGTTGTGTGACACCTGAGTGATATTTTAACTGTAGCTAAGACAAGTACTAGAGAACTGAAGCTACAGAATGAGATATGTACAACTGGCTGATATGGTAAAATACCTAATGACAGCAGCAGTATTTCACACAACAGATCAGATATCCCACCATTTTTGCCAGGTAATAAATTGTGTTAAGCAGACAAATGGAAATTTGTGTATTCATTATGTGTCAAGAGACACCTGACAGGATAGCATTTGGTCTGCAGTTTGGAAATAATCCTGCTCTGACAACTATCAGTCAGAAGTGCTGGTGAATCACTATAGATCTTGCTTCACTGCAAGCACCATGAAGTCAAACTCTGTTCAGAGTTATTTGAGAAGCAAGGTCTAAATCTAACTGTTCTGATCCCAGCTGATATTCCTGCTGCTTTAACACATATTCCTGTAAAGCATATAAGCCCTTGAAAACTTTACCAAGATTTCTCATTTTTCCTTATCTTCCCAAGAAAGTCTTCACACTTCCTACAATCAGATACCCAGCCCACAGTCTGGCTATTCTTTTCACAGCTGTCTGGGAGGCAGAATATGAGGGAATGGTTTAAATAAGAACAGAGAGCTCTATGGGGCCAGCACTAGTAGAATTTATGTATTCAAGGAGCTCTCTTCAAAGTTTGGCACTGAATTATCGGTAATATCAAACCAATAAAAGTATCAAAGCATTTCTTGAAATCTATTTTCAACACATATATTTCCCACTGCAGCAAGATTCCGTGCAAGATTCTGATGGGCAGCATCAGGCAGGTGGTCAACGCCAGACTCCAAAGTCTGAAGACAGCGATGGCTGAGCATGAGCCTTCCACAGCTGTGGGACTCTCAGGTGCAGCCATCTCTCACACCCACATTTTTCATCTGAGAGAGAAGGCACCAAGCCACGGCGCAAGGGTCAGAGGCAGGACCTGGACTGTACCTTTGAGGGCAGGTGGGGTGAAGACGCTCTGCTTCCTCTGCTTGGGGGACGCGGTCTGGGACTGGGAGGGACAAAACACAGAGAGAGGCAGTAAGAGTGTGTATGAGGGAGAGTTTTCTGGTCATGGCAGCTCCAGGTCTTGCCCTACAGCTGCTTTCAGCGGATGCACACCCCGATTTGAGGAGTTTCTAAGAAAACAATATCATGTATATCTGGTGCCAGCTCCTGGGCTTTCATGTGTATAGGGAAAACTCCATTAGATAGACAAAAACATATGTTTATTGGACAACCTTTAAGGCTCCCAGGCAAGAAAGACCCAATATTACTTAAAATTACCCTTCACTCTAAAAAATATTGTTAAACATAACATTAGGATAGCCTGTGCTTTTAACAGGCTATGTAACTGATTCTCATAAGGCAAATAAATGTTTATATATATTAAAATATGTAAACAATATTAAAATAGTTGCAAGATTTACATTAACCAATACTCCAACTAAATACAGTGTAATCAGTGATTATACGTACAGGTATGTATATTAATATATACAGTACATAGAATAATCAGTGATTATATGTAATTGGTGATTATATGTACATGTATGTATATTAATATATACTTTTTAACATAAGTAAGAGGAAATCCCTCCCCCTGTACTTTTTCAGCATGTTCTATTATACCTAAAATAATCACTTCATCAGCCAATCACTCAGCTTTTAACTGGGCCTGATTTGAGTATTATATTTAGACAGTTAAACTTTTTATGGCATCAAAATCACATCTATGCACAAAAGATAAATGATTCCAAAATAATGGCATCAAAATTACACATAGAGTAATAGTACCGTAATTATACCAATGTTCAGTTAGCAAAAACTAACTGGAATACATTCAGTGCTAAAGCAGAGCAGCTTTTGTAGAGTGAAAGCAGCTAAACTGGTGTCTGTATTACACCAACATGAAATATGTCTATATACCAAGGACAAAAAAGCTACATAAGGTTACACCCACAGCTAGCTTTGGAAGTCATAAGCACCATATCACATTCCTAACAAAAAGGTTAAGGAAAAGCTGTGCGTGGGCAAGTGTTTTTCCTCATCTAATCAATTTCTAGTTGTATTTGATGTTGTCTTTTCTCAAATATTTGCTAAAAATGCCTAGTATATAGTCTGTGAATTTTGATCAGATCTATTTCTTCATGGAACATTTGCTACAGCTCCTAAGAGAACCACTTTCACACAAGTATGGCCAAACCTATTACCTTACCTTATCTCAATGGATGGAATAATAACATTTATAAATAAAATATTGCCTTCTTTGGAAAGAGAAAGCTATTTATAAACACTGTGGGATGGGTTGTTGATCCTCACTCCAGTAAATATTTTTAAGTTTGTATTTGAGTCCAAATTCGAACCAATCAATACCTCCTGCTGCTATTTAAAGTTCTGCCTGCTGTCCTGAGCAATGGCTGAAGGAGAAAGTGATCAGGGAATTGCAGGAACCATGCAAGGGGAAGTTAGAAAACTAGATCAGGGGAGCCAGTTTTTAACACGTGTACAAACAACATCACTGCACTGCCTGCTGTAAGCTTGGCAAATAATGGAGAGAGTAGAGAGGTGTTTGCAATACTTTTGTAGACCAGCAGTGACCTGCAGATCCAAAGCAATGCTGGGATTGTGTGAGCTGGCAGGGTCATGTTGGGCCAGGTATCCATGTTTTGCCAAAGTATGGCAGCAAGGCAGGAGGGAAGTTTGCCTCTCCCAGCACTGTGTTGTGTGTCAGCAGAACTGACACACAGCATAGCTTTACACAGCCCTGGTTTGGAAACAATGGCTCTTCAAAGGCTGTGTTACTGAAGATGGCATGACAATGTAAAAAAAAATATTAACCAGGATGAATCAGTGAGTTTCAAAAGGGTTTTAACAGTAGACCTATTTTCACAATAAATAGATTGAAAAAAAATATTTCTCTTACCTCTGCCTGTGAGATGTTTGTTCTCTTCTCATCTTTTTCTAGAGAAAAAGATACGGAAAGTGAAAAGTCAGTACACAAGTGTTTCTCAGTGCTCACACTTGCAACTCTGTCCTGAACTCTAGAGTACTATTGTAAATATAAAATTAACCTTCTGATTTACAGCTTTTATCTTTTTTTTTTCCTGAGACATACAATGTCTCAGAAAACCAGAGGCCCTGATTAGCATTTAGGCATAAGCACTGCATCTGAAGCATTGAACTCCCATTTTTTTTCTATGAAGAACAGCAAGTGAGGGAGTGCCTTCAGCAGCAGGTCCTTTTGCTGGGCCAGCAGCAGGGCTGTGTGCTTGCAAGCAGGGCTGCCAGGGCTGCTTTGCCAGGGGGCTGCACTTTCTTCTGTGGTCAGAAAAGGTTTGGTTGCCAAATGGTGTGCAGTAAACTCACAAAGGGCTCTACTGTGCTCAAATAATAATAGAAACCTCACCTCAGTTGAGTTATTAATATACCAATACCGGTACTGAAGAACACCTAGCAGTACTATGAAAAATTGGCAAAACAAAGCTTAACAAAGAGTAATCTTGAACCTTGGAAATTTCTTTACAGTACTGGATTGAAATTTTCCCTCAGACTTCTTACTTTTGTTGCCTTAATTTGCTTTGGACTATATGCATGGCAGAATTTGTAAAGCTAGAGATTTCTAATAAGAATAATAAGAATAAGCATCTCTGAGAATCTGTATGAACAACTAAGTGAAATTGTATGAAGCAGAGGAGGCTCAAGGATCTTCCTAACCACGGTACATAACCAGTTTATCGTGAGCTAAATTACTTTCCTACTGTTGTTTAATGTGGTTAATGGCCAGAAAGTGTCTGTCTTCTGCTGATGATTTCCCAAATATTTGATGAAGATCATATAGGATCGCTGATGCACGGTAGTTTGGAGTGCTAAAATAAAATACTATTAAAAACAGAGACCTCAGTCTCCCAGTTTACCAATGCCCCTTGTGAATTTTTCCACTTGCAGATGTGAGTGTGTAATTTTCTTCGAGGTTTGGCAGAGCTGTAAATGTAGGTCTTAGGGAAGAATTATGTCTGGCCAATATCACTTTATAAGACTTATTCTCTAGATATTGGTAGTTTGTGGTGTGCTGTGTATGAGGGGACAAGCCAGTCCAGGCAGCTAGATTGCGTTTTCTATTGCATTCTTTACTATTGTATCTGTGCATGTTGCAAACATTAATTGACTTACTGGATTTTTCAGTGTATGTATTTCCCATTAGCTCCAGCAGAAAGACATGCAAATCACTCATTCTCAAGGTTAAAAACTGTAGCTGAAAACAGTGCTGATTACTAAAGCATGGTCCCACAGATACAGAATTAGACAGGACAATCAGGAGGCCAGTTTCCTGCCATTGACATTTGTGTGAACTTTGGTAAGGTCACTAATCTCCTCCTTGACTTCCCTACCTGTAAATAAGTATAGCAGTGCCTATTTCAGTATAGCAGTGTCTGTTCAACTCCATAAAACACTTTGGCCTATGAAGTTAGGCTGGCTAAATGGGTGATTATTTATGTGCTTGTAATCTTTCTTATTGGTTGTATACCAAACGGACACAGACTTCAATGAGTCAACATCTGACATTTTCTTTAGCTCAGGATCCTGGATTTAATTTGGAGGCTGAAATTTGAATAAGCCAGGAACTTTCAACAGAGAACAATGAAAAGTCAGTTATGTCCCATTCCTTCCTGAAACTCTAAATTTGCCCAGATTAAAAATATATTTTGTAAACCCAAACCGAGGCTTGCATACAGAACAAAAACTGTGATCAGCAGCTTGGTAATGTTTCAGGTCTTGTTCCTGAGGATGTGCACTACTCTAACCCTTTGGGCTTGCACATTTAGTGTTCTGAGTGATATGACATTAAAACTGTCAGAACTGGAAGATTTTCAGCCTTTCCTTTCACCCAGAAGCCTTTATATGATGGGAAACTTTGGGAATAAGAATTGGTCCTCTATGGAATTAAAGAAGTCATTCATATCTACAGGGAAATAGTGGCAATGAAAAGCATCAGACAACATGGAAATTTAAGAATGACTTACAAAATCACATAATCAATTTTTAAAATCAGGAAACAGAGATCAGAAATTAATATAAAGGAGAGACGAATACAAACTTGAGGTAGCAGCAATGAAGTGTTTCAAGTGAGTTGTGAGATGAAGGGAAAGGTAGAGCTGATTGGTTATACAGTTTGGACAATGGTACATTTTGACATGAGGACAGAAAGAGCATTGCATGCTTATTTTTGAAAGGCATTTTGATGGATAAGACTCAATGGAGAGTATAGATTTTTAAGGAGAGGTGACATGGAGTAGGAACAAGGGAGGTCTAGACCTCCAAATGCCATAGACTGAGGCAGAGAACAAAAAGTAAACAAAAGCTCTTTGTGTAGAGGAGGAAGAAAAGATGAAAGGCAAGTGGGACATGGAAGGAAGATAGAAGAGCTCATGTGTAGGTGAGGCAGTAATGAGAGACAGGGACAGTGGGGTTGTAGCAGCAATAGAAGGGGGGGACATGGAAGGAAGATAGAAGAGCTCACGTGTAGGTGAGGCAGTAATAAGAGACAGGGACAGTGAGGTTGTAGCAGCAATAGAAGAGGAAATTTAGTGATGACAGAACATAGCTGGAGTGCAGTGTGGGCTGGAGCTCAGTCAGGAGCTCTCTGCCTGGGAAAATACTTAGAACCATCTTGATCTAACTGAAGGATTACATTAATAATTGTGTGAACATTCTTCCTCAGACAAATAGTAGTTTTCCAGTGTAACTTCTAATGCTTTGAAAGCAATCTAAATAAATTACTAAAAGTATGTTCCTACAACAGTCTTACTAAGAAAGTGCCCTTGTGAGAGTCTATGCAAGTAGGAATTAATGCTCTCACTGCAACAGTCAGTAGTGACATCAAGAGATCATGTAGAAAACTGCTCTCACTGCAACAGTCAGTAGTGACAGCAACAGATCATGTAGAAAACCTCTGTGATAACATTTTATGATGAGAATGGAAGGTACAAGGTAAGAAAGAACATCATCGGTTAGTTACATTTCCACCTATGTAAGTCAAACAAGCCATGCATCTCCCAAAATCACATCCATCTACAATTATAATCTGAATTTCTTTACTGAACCCTTAGAGCATAAATTCCTCTTGAAAAGGGTCAGGGAGTAATCAGAAACTAAAAGAAAAATATCAGACTGTGGTAATTATAATCTGAATTTCTTTACTGAACTCTTAGAGCATAAATTCCTCTTGAGAAGAGTCAGGGAATAATCAGAATCTAAAAGAAAAATACCAGACTGTGGCATAACTTGGTACACAGAAGACAATGAAGTCCCTGGTTTGTCAGCATCCTTTAGTTCTCATTGACTACTGTACAGGCAGGATTCTGCTCACAAAAAAAAAAAATACAAAAAATAAACAGAATGATAACTGTGAATTCAAGTTATCAGCTATTTCTCTTTTATATGAAACAAAACCCAAGTTCTTGGTAGATAACTTCTCCCTACAGGTTTGTTTTATTTTTGGGGCTGGAAGGGAAGAAGACTTTTTAATGATCCTCCATTTTCCTCCCTCACAGACCATAACATTGTTCACAGGACACAATACAGCTGTATTGTATTCCAGATCTCAACATATAGCTCTTTTTTCCAGTTTAACTTATTCTCAGCTGCTCTAATTAGCTATCAGGAATCTAATTACTCCAGTAATTTCTTGACAGTTTTTGTGGCTTTGGTTTAAAGAGGTGTAATAGAAATCATATGAAGAGCTGAGAATGGATTTCAGCACTTTCCCTTGTGCTGGGTGAATAATGTTTGAGCCTAGTGTGAGTCTTAGCTCATGTAGGTTGTAATAGCATCTGTCAAAATAAACAGGGTTTCAGGCTTTAGTCAGTGTCCTCAGAAAACTTAATAGTCAATGAAGGCTTCAGTCTAAAGGATATTTCCATCAGAACAGATATGTACACAGACTTTATAAAACAAAGACTTGGTTTTTTAAGGAGAGACACTTTGAAAGCCCATCTACCTGCACGGAACTCCTTTCAGCATTAGAGCTCTAAGCTTTAGCTTTTACCCAGGGCAAAATCTCACCCACTTGCAGAGAAAGCTGCGAGACCTGGCCCAGCTATATTGCTGAAATAGGTGGAAGAAGCACCACGGGATTTGTCTCCCAAATGCATTTGTTAGGAGAGCTCTTTTGATTATTTATTAGCAAATCTTCCCGGACAAGCTGATATGATAAGCTGAGCTTCCCCAAAGGTCAGAGAAGAAGTGAGTGGAAGGAGACTGGTTATAGCTGGAAGGACAATGCTTGGTGGTGCTGATCTCTTTTTCCATGAATCTCCAATGCTGTCTAAATGGCATGTCCATGCTGAGGGAAGATTTGTGGTCACTTCAGAGTAGGATCAAAGTTCATCTGCCTTTCTTTTCCAACTGGATAAAGTTAATGCTCTTGGAGCAGCTATGCAGGGCAAGAGGTGACCTATTTTAAAAGACTTGTCCACTGATATCACCCATGGGCTCTGCAGTGGTCTCATCCAACAAAAGGTTATCTCACCCAGCTAAGTACCCTGCTTGCTTTCCCCTCAACAACAGAAAATAAAAGCCTTCTATGTAGGGTTTCATTCAGGCACTGGAGAAACAGAGCAGGCCAGAGAGCCTGGCTTTTACACAAAAGAAACTCAGTAAGAGGCTGGTGTAATTATTGGAGAAACTTTCTTCTAGAGTTTGGAATTTTCCTTGGAAAACTGAGCAGATTCAGTTAAAAATCACAGCGGGGCAATAGATTTGGATTGGTTAGTTTTTGTCATAGTGCCTAAATTTTCCTTTAAAACTAATAAACACAATAGTCTTTAATTGCTCAGATAGTGAAAATAGCCCATGAGCTGCATAACTATAAAAGGTTTTAGTTAAAGAATGATTTAAACAAGAATAGTTTGAATACAAAAGAAATGAGCCTGATGACAAACTTTAGGGGCACAATATTTAATTTGGAGCCACCTTACAATCCTGCCCCCACCCCTGTATACACAGTGCCACTGGAGGGAGCAAAATAGATGCACAGAAGCATGGATCCAGCCTCTCACATGCAAACTAGTGCAGGGTACCCCAAGCTGAGACAAATCAGATGATGCTATGAAATAGTTCATCCAGTTTCATTTCATTTCACTAGTTTTCATGAAATATCTCCATGGCCAAGTAATACTATGCCCATGAGCAAAGTTTCCTCTCAGAAGCTATGAAAGACATTAACTAACTGTTTACTTCTGATCAATGTGTTCAGTGATGACATAGAGCTGGAAAAGGAAAATAATTTTCTTGGTCCTGAGTCCACTTAGCCATCTCCTGTGATGAAGAGGAGAGCAGCTCTATTTTCCTGCTGTGGAGGTGGGGAATGCTTGCATGCTTGGGCAGTGGGGACAGAGCTCTGCCTCCAGCCTTGCTGGATGCTAATTGTGCAACAAGGCAGACCACATTTAAATGGCACAGACTCACACAATTTTAGGATTTAAGAAAAGAATTGGATAATTTTCAAAACACTTCATTCTCCTGCCATTTAGTGGCAGGAAAATCTGAAATTTGCTGAAAATTTGTGTTCAATACTTTCACATTTCAATTTCTCCACAAGTAAAATAAGGATATATTTTAATCTACCAGCTTTCCTCACTGGTGTTTGAACACTGCTGTCTGTATTAGCCATTGGTACTTGTAAAACAAGCTCATTGAAATCTGATTTAGAAATTGGCTGACATAGTATTTGGTTTTTCTGCTATCAACACTACTTCTTCTTTTCTCTAGAAGGCCAAGGAAGATCAAAAAATATTTAATGCTTTACTTTTGCCAGAGTTCTAACTACACATTGCCAGATCAGCTAACATCTCATCACTTTTTACTAAACCACTGATGTAAGAAAAGGAAAAGAAAGACAAAAGTAAAAAATGCTTAGGCAGTTAATTATTTGATTTTTGCTTGCTGGTTTTTATTTGCCAGTATCTATCAATGAAAACTTGAGTTGGGTTTAGATGTTGTTACATTTAATTACAAGAAAAGTCCTGGTAAGCCCTCCTGGAGTGAGTATGTGTTTCTGAAAATATTCACATTGCAAAAACACCTCATTAAACTCCTGTATCCCAGCTGCTGTGGCAAGCATAGCTGGAAGGTCTGCTCCCCTCCTCAGTCAAGTGCTGACAAGAGAGAGCATACATTGTGGTTTTGCTGCATCTCACACACTAATCAGCATCTAAATTACTGCTTGGCTCTTTAGGGAGCACTAATAGCAAGATTTATATAGGAATTATTAATAAAAACATCGGAGAGAGAGGAATTTGCTATATACATAGGCATTTGCGTGCTATCCTATCAGACATGGGTTTGCAGTTAAGGTGTGTAGCATGGGAAAGGTCCCACATTACACTGACAGCACTGTCAAAAAGAGACCTCTTGTCACTGTGGCTCAGAGACCATAGGGCAGCTTTTCCCAGCTAGTTCCTGACTGTAACCAGCCCTTCATACTTCACTAAAACACCACAGGCTGGATGAATCTGCTGTTTGTGCACTTAGAATTTTCTTTTCAAGTAAATCAGTCCATTCATATTTACATATTTCTGTATCCCCCACCTTCAATATTCAAGTAGCCAGTACTAGTACTGAGGGTAGGGGCAGCAATCTTCCTTGTGAGACTAAATCCTTCCTAATGGTGCTCAAAGTCAGCCACTAAATGAAAAGAACAATCATCCCTTTTCTCCCAGTACACACAACAGCATCTGATCCAAACAGTACCTATATCTCTGACCATACTGACAGTATCCAAGATCCCACTTTAAACTGCATAAGAATATGAAATAAAACCACCTTTCAGAAATTACAGAGATCAAAATTTCTTTAAAACATGCATTCTGGTACCATAATTTATTTTGGAAGAAACTAGTGACATTACAAACTTCAAATGTGAATCTAAATGTATTTGTTTACAGCACATGAATCTCAGAAGGGAATTGTAGTGCCTGATTCACCACCTTGTTATTCCAGTTTCATGCCAGACTCATGGAAATCAGTTTCATTTCACTGGCATTAAACTAGAATATAAGAGTGATGAATCAGGTCTGCAGCCTTACCACAGAGTAGTTATGAATTATTACAACAAGCACAACAGTCATCCTTCTCCTAAGCATTTTGTTTCCAATTTTTCACTCTCCCTCTCTGAGATATGTGCTAAATATTAATATAAACCAAATTCTGAATAAGTTCTACAAATCGAATACAGCTCCTCAAAATATACTTTGGAAGAGAATTAAAATATATTTATATTCTCCCTTCTTACTAGTATGGACTGAGTTGTTCTGCCTGTCATCTTGGTGTTGCACTTCTGCCTGACTCTAGTCTTGCAACAGCTGCCAGCTCTGTGAGGCTTTTTCTGATACTATCATGGCTTTAAATGACAGGACACAAAACAGGCTTCATGGAAAAACCTACCATGAAAAAATTACTTCCATGCAAAAGTTTCTTTTCCTGATAGCACAAGAGGCCTGTTCTGCAGTCCTGATCCACAAAAGAGAGGGTCAGGTGAGCGAGGCACTTGGAACAGATCCTCCTGATGTGAAATCCTGGATCTATGATATGGGGACCATTACAGACCTGGCAGGTCTTCCCAGAGAACGCAATCAATCCAGGGAGAAATAGGCTTGAGGTAAACATTCTGTTTGAATAAATAATGTAAAGATTGACTTTAATTCACAATATAAACAATGCCAGCCTTGAACTTGCTTTCTTCTAGTTGCTTGCTACGCAGCACAAACTCCTGTTTGATGAAAGAAATGGAGATGGCTTCCAAAGACCAACTGACTAAATAAGAGGAACTGGGATGAGGTAAGTAAAATGTTTTGCTTTTTTTTTTTCTTTTGATCTTTCAGATGAGACATTTTCTGGACCAAACAAAAAGCTCTTGCTAAATTACCAGGACTGTCTCTGAGCTAAGCTATTCATACAATTTGCAGTTGACCAGTGTGGATTCATGGCATCAGAGCCAGGAGGAACCTCCAGCAGGATCACAGGGTGTCACTGTGGACAGAAGCTCTAGATCAGGGTTTGACTCCATGCTGCTCCAAAGCTCCCTGAAATTTCATAGAATCATAGAATCAACTGAGTTGGAAGAGACCTCGAAGATCATCGAGTCCAACCCTACCATCGTTCCTAGACCCATTCCAAAAGTATACCATTTAGTTAACAGCAAAGTACTTCCTTCTGTTTCCAGCATGACAAGGCTAAGCACAATCAGAAATCTGGGGTGCCTGATATGCTCTGACCCTTGGCAAAGAGGAGTTTGCCAGTGCCTGGCTCTGCTGGGTGTTAAGGGGAGCAGAGTGGTGTTCTAGGCAAAATGAGTCCTACAAGTGTTCAACACATCTGGTGGACTGCAAAGTGCAAATCCTGCATCAGCAAAACAAATCAGGCAAAACAGAACGTTGGAGGGAAGTAAAAGACAAAAAATCATTTACTGCTGACTTTATCAGGCCATAAGCAACAGCAAGTTTTGCCATTTACTTAAAAGTCAAGATTTTAGCCTATATATACAGCATGAGTTTGGCCTAAAAAAAAAAGGAGAAAAAAATAAAAGTAAAAAGGCAAATAATTTTCTCATTTAATAAACTAGTTCTAGTGTTAGTGCAGCTGGGAAAGAACTTCAGACATACATAAACTGGCTCTTAGTCAAAACTCTTGCTCTGTATCTAAACTAAGTAATGACAGTTACATCAATATTCACTACATCATTGGAATTCCAGACTAATTCATTCAAATAAGTAAAAACAAATGAGACAAACTGAAGAAAACAGCTGTGATTAGTGATGTGAAATTTAAAATCTTTGGTCTATAGGGAAGGTTGTTGATAAACTCAGGTCTCAAAATGAGCAAAGTAAGATACATTGTCTACATATATGCACAGCTATTTAGGATGATTAAAATCTCCCATTTAGATTGCAATACACTTAAGAAAAAATCCCCTATTTTTGCAGTAAATAAACCAGGGTGATACTGATATTTTGGCATGAGCCAGAAGAGAACCTGACAGTTATCATTTCTGGGTGCCCCAGGCAGTGCTGGAGGGTAAAAATAAACTATAAGAAAACCTTAGAAAATTAGACTTTCACAGAGATATGAAACAAGGCAAAGGGTAAGGACTGCTAAGTAGACCTAAATCACAATGTGGTGTTTCAAAGTTTGTCCAGCTGTGTAGAATGAGAACTCACCTCATCATAAGGTTACATTGACATGGGGTCTATTCTGACACAACAGCAGATGTCAATAAAGATTGCATCTCTGCTGTATGGATTAAGGGCAATTTCCACATTTGCAGCATAATCTCACCTGGCCTGAAACCTGACAGTGAAAGAAAAGACTTACGTGAAGGAAATAGAAGGGCAGTGGAGATAAAGAAGGTTTTTGAGACATTAGAAGAAGGCCCGAGCTGTTGAGTGACTGCCAGCAAATACTCAGAGAAATAGGTTCAAAGAGCAGAAACATGAGTCTGAAAATAATGTGCCCAAGCAAAAGATACTGCCAGACTACTAAATGTTTGCAAATAATTGCTGCTGTTTTATCAAAAGTTCCCCAAGCTCATACACAAACACTTCCAGAATAGCTTGCAATTCCTTTGTCCATTGACTCAGTCATAACAATGCATCAGTTTGTGAAAAGAATTGGCATGTTCATTTAGGATTTTCAAATGCAGAAGGAATCTAAGCACCTTGAAAAGACAGCTACCCAGGATTGTGAATTCATCTGTAGTATTGGACAGTAGTAGTGTGCCACTTTCCAGCTGCTTGCTTGCTTTAGGTTCAGTCTATGTTCAAATGACATACTAAAGAGATTGAAGATCTAAATATGACTGCAATCATACATATCATGAAGTAAAATCCATGGTTACTAGAAATATAGTACTAGCCAATCCTCTGATATACATTTAAACCATTTCCTAATAACTTCATATGCAAAAATCAATTGTGATGGAAAATGGTTCAGAATTGATCCACTGATTGCAACTTTTGTATTGGGGTTACAGCTGCAATAGCTATCACTGGAAGCTGTTCCTTTCTCATCTGTGAGCTGCAGGAGTATTCTAAGCTCTAAAATGAAAACTAGCAGCAGCAGCCAAAAGTAAAAGGAAAAAAGCCAAATGTTTCTCAGCATGCTAAAGCTCATACAGGCATTAAAAATATCATATCTGAACAGTTGTGTTGTACATTCTGGAAAGTGGCATTTGCCAGTGGAGAAGAAAACACACAAAACAATAAAATTCTTCCTTAGCCAGTAATTATTATTGCTGTCTTAGCAGTTTCCTTCCTTTTGGAATAGTACCTCAAGGACTTCAGTAAGAATGTGTTGTAAAGCTAGTCCTGGCCAACTGCTCGCAGCTTACTTGTGGTTAGAATGCACATGTAGAAAGCTCCTCATCTGCATCATCTTACACATGAATCATGTAAGCTACTAATAATGTCATCTGCATCATCTTACACATGAATCACATAAGCTACTAATAATAGTTCTTCTTGGGGTTTAGGACCCTTTTAACTAAAACAGGATGCAAATACCAGTTTTATAAATTCATTTTTTGGTTTCCTGAGCTTTCAAAGTGTCAGCACATCTAGGTGGGCTGGAACAGGCCAGGGCAATCATTGTTAGCTCAGAATAAGCCAGCATAATATCCAAAGGCATTTTTCAGAATTTCTACTAACCTCACTACATACCAGAGACAGAGAATTGACTCTGGTTTTGTTTTATGTAACCTCACTACATACCAGAGACAGAGAGAATTGACTCTGGTTTTGTTTTATACATCTCCATCTGTACTGTTGCAATCCGAAACACCTTGCTGTCATTCCCATGGAATAAGCTGTTCTACACCCTCCTATGGGATATGCTGTACACATTAAAGCTGAAGTCACACACCAGCATCAGTGTTTTAGGAGGCTTGAAAGTGCACTTTTAAACAATTACAGCTCTACTAACTACTTACACTGTATTTCAAAAACAGACAATAAAAACCTGATGTTGGTCTGGATCAAAAATCTTCTGAGTTACAATTCTTTAAAGGGAAAATACTTTTTTCTCTCCTATCTCCCTAATCACTTTTTAGTTCATCAATACACTTCCACTTCAAAAAGAAAGGTTATGAAACAGCACTTAGTAATTACAAATATGTTGCTTTCAGACCAACTGGGCTTTTAGGTTAAATTGCTCCCTGATTCTGCAGCTGTCCTGCAGATCCTAATTTAACAGGGAAAAGATGGAGCAAGTGCTTCAGCTGATCCCAGAGATGCTACTGCTTGGTGCCAGTCAAAGAAAGAGCAAGAGAGGTTCATCCAAATCTTTGCCCTCTACCCCTGCCTGAGAACAGCAATGGCAGGCAACTTCAGAAAGACTTGTAGGGAATGCTATCACCACAAACCATTGGGCGGGGGAGGCTTAGTGCAGAAATGTTTAGGCTATGGGATGTCTAGGTGCTAGGATAAGCCATATTGTAGGGTGCAATAGATCTCACTATTTTATTGAACTTTTCACCTGACTTGCTCAAGCTCATTTTCTGCCCAGCATGACTTTCTCTGCTTGTCTCATCAGAATGAAGGACATGGCCTCATGTGAAAAGCACAACTTTTAAAATGCACATTTGTCTACTTAACACTGCTAATTCTGTAAGTGCAGTTTGGTTCCACAGGATGAATAATGTCAAGACATCAATTTTCTGTGGTATGTCTGCATGCCAGATATCCCAGGGAAAACATGAACAAAGAGTAAGCATGTTACTCTGCTTCATTCTGCTGCTATTATAGTCTCTTGAACCTACAGTAAAGCCATTTGAGAAAAATAATCAAATTGATTTTAGATACAGATGCAGGAATAACATTTTGAAAGGGAAAAGGAGAAAACAGAGTTCCTTTCAATAGACATACAGTTTAATTCTAACCTAGAACTTCTTTGATTACTGTAAAAAGAGACTTGACTGGTCCAACTGATCTTGTTTCTACCAGCTGATGACACAGACAGCTCAGACTCACAGGAAAGCAAAGCTAAGCTCTACACCTCCCTGCACTCTTGCTGAATTTCTGCAGCCTTCTGTGGCTGGCAAAACATTTCATGATTGAAACCTTCAATTTGTTTAGAGTCTCAGCTAGCTTTAGGTCTTGATTCATGAAATTCCCACCTTTGATGTATTTTGAAATGAAGTTTTAACTTTGATTACAGCATATAAAGAGTTAAATTTTGTCTCTAAAAGCTCAATAAATGGGCTATTTTGATTGATGCTTTAAGTGCAACCCCTTCCCAATATTCTGAACATAATGAGGTTAGTGCTAAAAGCTGGATTCTCTCTCATCTGTCTGCATTATCTATTTATTCCGCACACGTCACGGTAAATGAGTGCTGCATTAAGTACTAAATAGCAGAGGTCAGACAAACCCAGTGTTGTTTGGTTTTTTTCCCCCCTCAGAAAGTCTGAAACATTTATTAATGGAGTTTACTTTATTACCTGATATAAACAGAAAATTTTAAAAATATAAAATCAGTCTTGGCATATTATTGAAGCATGATTTAAACATAATCTCAAAAAACCAAACTGGGCATTTTTATTCAAAATATTTTATCTTACAGTGCTTAAGTGGACTTAATTTCCAAGTCTTTGAAATTTCTTACCATTTAAAAGGAAACCCACTCAAGATACAAACAAAATGTTTGCCACAGGCTAAACTCGACATATTTTGATCCAAACCTTTTTTAAAATGCCATCAACCCCCCAGACTGTTTGCTCATATAGCTATATTAAATATAGCTTAAGTATTTTGAGTATAAGAAGTAGTTATTACACTTAAGCATTTCATTTTTTACATAGAAAACATCATTTATTCAGAATTCTCACCAAAGCAAACTATATGAGGTGCTTAAGTATTTGGCACAGTACAAATCTGTTAAGAGCTCCTCTAGCAAAACGTTAATTCTTATGAATGCAATAAAGCTAGAATCTGTTCCACTAACTTCTTCACCAGGTTAGGCAGCCATGCGTGCTGCTATTCCCTACCCAAGACACAGTTATCATGTTATATGCATGGAAGCGATAGCAAATATAAACATTCCAAAAGCTTATCAGTCCTGACACTGAATGATCAAGCAGTTGGAGTTCTGTAACTCGAAGCCATATATATTAAAAATGATTTGCAAATAATCTCCTGGGGTGGAAGAAGGCTGTTTCTATGGTGCTTTTGTATAAGGAACAAGGGAAACAGATGCAGAGTACAAGGTTCAGCTCTAAAAATACCTCATTTACTTTTAGATAGTTCCAGAGATGTTGACCCTTCCAACACTAAACCAACAGGAGGCAGGGAGCAGGAGGAACAAGTTAAGTCATGGTACACATCAGGAGCTTAGCTGCGCTGATAAATGAAAAAGCATGTCAATTCATCCACTGGGGATTTAAGACTGGAATGAGAGAAATGGATTAATGCAATTCCACTCATACTGGGAGTGAGTAAGACTTCTGGGTTTTTGGCTTCATGTCCTCTCAGTTGCACCACTTCTCTGAATTAGGCAGAAATCTGAGTCGTAGTTGTGAATATCCAATCTTTATTTCCACCCAACAGAGCTTTTTCAGGCAGTGTTTGCATCCTATTCTGCCCTGTCTTACAGAGGGATGTTGGGCTCCAGTGAATGAGAGCGACTCATTCTAGTTTTGACTAAATTTACTCACTTCAGCCAACTAGTACAAGCAACCAAGTTCCTTCAGGCTTTGTGTCATGTAAATTGTACCTGTGCAGTCATCAATAAACACTGAAAATGAAGAAAGCATGGATAAAATTAAACACACAAAAAAATACACAAAATAAGTTAATTTTGACCAGAACATGCACTACACCTTTTTGTTCTGACTTTGTTTGAGTAGCTGTCAGATCCTTCTCCTTGTAAAAGCACTGCTTACTGACTAGGGTGACAGACCAGACTCTATTTGGGCACTATATTAAATACTATGTGTTTCCTACTGTTTCACACTATGTGGTGTACACAATGACTAAAATATTCTCAGGGAATTATTCTATTTGTGAATTAATGCATTCATGACCTTAAAAATAGCAAAAATATAGATGGCTGCTTTAGTGATAAACTTCAGTTTAGGCACAGCAGTGCCTGGTGCATCCCAACCAGCTCAAGTGTCATCCTCTGGCCTGCTGTCCTTACTGTACTGCAGGGATCATGACAGCTCTGTTGGCAGGTGATGACAGTGACATATAAAACCCTCACACTCTCATTAAAATGCAGAATTTTAATGAAATGGAGCATTTTCATGAATGACACTAAGGAAAGCCTTTTTTAATTTATTGTTTCTTTTTGGAACCTATGAGCTTCTGGACTGCATTAACAGGAGGTCAAGCATAGTTTCCTGAGTCTTTTCTTTTCTTTTCTTTTCTTTTCTTTTCTTTTCTTTTCTTTTCTTTTCTTTTCTTTTCTTTTCTTTTCTTTTCTTTTCTTTTCTTTTCTTTTCTTTTCTTTTCTTTTCTTTTCTTTTCTTTTCTTTTCTTTTCTTTTCTTTTCTTTTCTTTTCTTTTCTTTTCTTTTCTTTTCTTTTCTTCTTTTCTTTTTTTAAAGTCCTTGAACTTTTCTTTTTGTTTTCACAGTGTCTGTACTTGTACTGCATATGTGTGAGGAACTTACACTGTGGCTTATCCCTAGGACTTCTGTGGGCCTGAACTGCAGAGTAAATTCGGAGTAACCCTGAGACTAATGTATATAGGTAAGGAAAAGGAATGTAGTTTGCTACTGAATATTTGCAGTCACACATCAGCCTACGAACAGCAGGATATTTTCAAGCACAGACATTTTGATCTCTGTTCTGGAATCCCTATCACCTGTCAGGTTTTATGCAATGTTTGTTTTATATACTTCATTGTTTCACTATGTCAGACAGTCCTTTCCAGCACAGGCTGAAAGAACATGAAGGTCCTTATCACCCTGACAAGTAGTGCCTGATCTCTGAACATCTTGGTGCCATTGGTAACACACACTGAGCTACACTGGTCCTCTGCTATGGGGGGACACAAATGTTTTTCATTGCTTATTGCCATACCTCCACAAACTCCTAGAAAGATATAAAAAGAGACAGTATACTTAAATGTTATACACATTTAGCATATAGAAAGGCCAACTGGTTTGAAAAAAAGATACAGTTAATGGCACATTTTGTACTGCTGTACTGCTTTACTGAATGCTTTACTACCACATTAGAAGACTAAATTTGCAATTTAAAACAGCTGCTATTTAGCTTACTCCCTCTCTAGTTCTTTACCCAAAGTAAGCAGTATGTCCTACCAGAATCTCAAGCTTTTGAAAAACATATCATTTTTCATGAACTCTGAGACCAAGAGTTATCCACTGATTCAAGTTTCAATGTGATTTTTCCCTGAGAAAGTATAACAGAACTGCTTGACAATGCCCCAAACCAGCTGCCTCCTACTTAGTCTTTTTTGATCTCACTTTATTTTGTCTTGGGACAAAAAAATGTGACCACTAGTTGTAAACCAAACATATTCGTTCATCTAAAAGCATCATCTAACTAACATTAGTCACAAACATTAACATTGGGCAGAACATATTGCATTTATCCCCTCAAGGTTGTGGCACTGGTACAGTTTGCATCACCAGGAAAGCTCATCTCTATGTGGTAATGAGATTTATTGTGCAGGGAAAGTCCGTGAGTGTCTAGAACCAATTCAGCATAAAAAAACCTCAACTGCTTTGTGTTGTCATGGAATTCACACAGGTGTAAAGACCGTTTTTCCTCCTGCCACCAATCTGGCTGTGTGTTTGCTACTGCACTGAATACAGAGGCTGCTCCTGAGGCATCCCAGCAGAGCTCTGGGGAAATGGCAGTAAGCTGAAAGGCATGAATCCCTTTCTGGATAATGGAAAATCAGCTAGGAACAAGAAACAAAAACTGCTAATGACCAAAGAGAAGCTGCAAGCATGTTCTTTGGAGACAGGCACAGCTTGCTTTTCTTCAAGTTATGATTTCCAGCCTTTAGTAACCTCAGATATACTGAGTTGTACTTGGAATATGTTTTAGATTGCTTTTGCAGTGATAAGATACCCTTTCAGCCTTGAAATGAGATTTGCAAAACACAAAAACGCAGCTCTGGAGAGGAGTTACCAAAACACATTGCTATGTTTTTCTTATTTCCAAACACTGAGTAACATTTACATTACAAGCAAGGAAGTCAAAACAGGCAACAGAGCAGAAAGGGGAGCTGAGAAAAGTTAATACATAGAAAATTCAGAAACTCAGAAGTTTGTCCTAATGTTTACCCATATCATAATGCTTTAAGAAGGATGTACATTTTGACACAAGTTGAACAGCCTTTGCCAGCCTGACTGTTTGATGTTGTGTTGGCTCTGTGACAAAGCCAGTCTGTACAGGAACACTGGCATTGTTTTCTGATCACAGCAAGCCTTAATTGCATTAAACCTGAGTTGTGGTCTGACAGGCTTTCCTCCCTCAGCTATCACTTCTCTACTTTGCTACCAGCTTTTCCTTGAGCCATTGCAGTATGATATTCTGCTAGTTTAAAGCATGGCCAGACTTTTATTTCAGATAATAGGAATTGATTTCCATATACATTCTGCTATGCGTGGTAAGGAGACAGGAGGTTGTCTGTATACAGAAAAGGTTGCTGTTAGGGTATGGTGATATTCAGTTTCTGTTGGCTCCAATGATGTTGCAAGAGAAATAGGAAGCAGGAGAGCTTTAACAAGTGTTAGGTTAAACTCTTGTGCAGCACAATAGCTAATATGTCTTTAAAACTAAGCACGTGCGTAAGTTCCTTTTATAAAAGATGGACATAGAGCAACTGTGGCTATAGCAGGATACAAATGGTTACCCCAGTAACCCATGCAGCATCCTGCACAGGATGAGATGCTGCACATTTTTGTAGATATGTCACCTAAAACTTGTCTTTGCCCTCACAGATAGTAAAAGGGTCTTGTAATTTCAAACAAAGTAAAACTGATTAGATATTATGCAATCAAACATCAGATACTCAGAAAATATAGCTCCATTGATGGCAACTGAAGCACAATAGATTTAAGCCGCTTCATAACTTGAGTTTGCTAGTGCTAGTTTCTCTGCTCAAATGTGACATAACCCATCAAAGAGCACCTTACAGAGCACTTACAGAAAGACTTAAGGGTTTATTCATAGCTATGTTGCTCCACAAGTTCATTTTGTCCATTGCAATTGCTGTTGCTGCTGAAATTCACATTTCTCTTTTGTTGACATTGATTGCAATTATACTTGATGCTCACCAGAGTGAACATGAGAAAATGCAACAGCCAATGATGATACAAACTGGATATTAGCTCCTGCAGTCACATCTATCACCTGTCTTTAAATCATTGTGTGGTCTAACACTGTCTCCTTGGGAGCAAGGAAGCCAAGCAGACTCTTACAGTTTTTGAGTAGCTGTCATCGGTTTAAAATTACTTAGCCTCAGTAGATATTCCATCTTCACTTTATAGCACAATTGACCTGACCTAAATCAGTGAAGACATATTCCTGTCAAAACCGTAGCAGATATCAGGGATGGATGATAAGCCTTAGTAGAAAACAGCTTTCAGATCTTTGTACAGCAAAACTCTAACTGAATTTATTATGAACTTCTGAAATGTCCAAACACATTTTACTGCCTTCTGGTTTCCGGACTGGTCTGCATCCAGAGCACCAGAATACAACAAAAATGCTGCCTTTTTTCCTGCTGCAATCAGAAGCAGCTGTAACAGAAGGCTATAGAAAAGTCCGATCCTTAGAAAAACGCCTGTCTCTGTTTTTCAAAATAAAAGAAGTTTAGATAATTTAAGTAAACTTTGCAGAGGCATCCAAACATTTAGAATTGCATTAGGACACGTATTTCAAACTCTTGGAAGCATATGCTTCACGAGCTGTTTGCTCCTAATGCAGGAAGTGGAGTACTCCAGTGGGTAAAATTCAAAAGACAAGATTCTGGTTTAGCCCAGCTCTAATTTAAAAGGTGGCTTATCACTGGAATTATCTGCTGCTCCATTTCCCCGTTGATCTAGGGAATCACACTTCTAAAGCAATTTTCTGGAGTGTCAAGCTAGCACCCTTACTTTTATTATTGACTGCAACCATGGGCACTGATGAATTTACTATTTTTTGAGAGAAATTATATTCAGCATCCCACTGAATAGTATTCAAAATCCAATAACTGATCAGCATTTTGGTGCTTAGTCAGCAATGTGTCAAGAGCCCCTAGGACTAGCTGTCTCTGAAAGCTGAAGATATACAATAATTTCAGAAGTTGCAGAGCACCTTGCAAGATCAAGACCATATGGATTTGTTTAAGTATTAGCATTGTAAAGCTATTGTCTGCCTTTCCAACCTGGCTTTACAGTCCTTATGTCCAGCAGGTTACACAGCTACATGCACACACCTTGTTCAAAACACTTGCCCATACCATGTACACCATATGGATATATGCATGCAGATGCTCATGCATGAACCACATGGTGAGGTGCAGGAAAATGAAGCTGCTTTTAAAGATTTTATTTTTATCTGAGCTTATATAAAATTTATGAACAAGACAAGATTGTAATTTAACCAAAGAATAATTTCATTAATATCAGTTCACGATATCAAGAAAGAGTGATAATACCTAAACAAATAAAATAAATAAGTGAAGACAAATACTAACTCTTGGGATTATATGGAAGTTGACTGAAACTTGCAGCAATCCTGACTCATAATAGAAATGATTTATTTAAAGATTCATTATGAACATTGCAGGAAAGGTGATAACAGACCTGCACCACTTTGTTTACAGTAAAATTTCCTGTAAATTAAAGAGTTCTTATTCTCTGTTTGGTTTTGATCTGGTATTGTACCAAATATCTGTTTATAAAAGGAAATATGACAGTACAAAGTGTACAAAGTGAATTGCAAAAGAGATTAACAGTCAAGGTGAATTTGCTTTAAATTAAGTCCTAGCAACACAGATGCTGCAGATCCCATTAAGGTAAGGAAAGTCAGACTAAGGCAGATATTTCATGCACCATTACTGACAGCTGAACTGGATGAAATTCAGGCCAGAAAGCTACTTGCTAAACTGGGATTGGTGTTACATGGGTCACTGTCAGTGACCTTAGCCATATGACATGCTTGACCTTAGCTAATCTCTGTGCTGAGCTGCAATGACCTCAGCTCCAAGAGCAGTGCTTTCTAAATGTTTCTTTCTGTACATTTCGGAGCAACTTCAGCTACTGGTGATGTTGATCAGACGTGGGGACCAGCAGCACAGTGCAGCAAGTAGAGATCATGAAAGAGCTAGGATGGTTTTGTTTCATGGAAGTGCCAGTGCACACGGTACTGACCTTAGAGACACATTGGTGAGAAAATGCCTGAACTGCTTTTAAAGGGGATTCAGATGATTATGAGAGAAGGCAGGGAAAAAATGTTGCAGAGCACTACAAAGGAAAAGTTTGATATAAAGTAGGTACTGTTTTTCAAAGGGATTATATGTCGAGGATTTTTTCCTGCAATCCATTTTTGCAGAGCTTTTTTTGCTTATAATACTCCCTAAAGAGCTTATTAAAGAATCTTTCTGAAATCACATTTATGTGACAAACTATGTTGCAACCTCAAATCATCCCATCCCACAGAAAATCTTCTGGGGGGAGTCTTGGATGAAAATAGTGTATTCACAGTTGAAAAAGAATAATGAAAACACAAATTACATGTTTCATCAGAAAACTAGAAAAGAACCTGTTTAGTAGAAGCAATTCCCTTGGTTGAATTAACCCTGAAACCACCCTGGGGTCTCTAGAGCTTGGACTTCATAGGTATCCACTCAGGGAAAGAATATATTTGTGGATGGAAGTGCTGGATCTGGATCATATTAATTCTCTTCGTATGTATAACAAAAGATTTACATAGAGGATAAAACTGTGAAATTATTGGCATTATCTGAAGACCAAGAATTACATCTGTTCATGGGATTTACTCCAAAGTTCTAAGATCCCTTATTTGATATTTAGAGCTATGAAATTAACGCTGGATTTTAAAAATCACGTAGTTAATAAAACCGGTTTTCAGACAATCTTGTTTATACAAGTGCAGTGGTTTAGAAGGTATGTTGGCACTTACCTGGAGGCATGTGTTCATTCATGATGACAAGGGATGCCGGCGTAGGCCTTCTTTTCCTGATCTGTAACAGGTATAAACCAAGGAGAGTCATTAGGGTCCTTAAACTGCCCCACACAGAAAGCAAAGCAAAGCAAAAATTTCTTCTAGTGTCATTCTGAGTATAGACCAGGCAAAGTTTAAAAAACCAAACTACTTAAAGAACACCAGCACTTCAAGGTCTTACTGGCTGCTCATCTGGTCTGACAGTGATCAGAGTCATGCTGCTGCTTGTACAGGGAGAGCAAAAGCATGGGGAGACCTTTCCAAAGTACTTTTAAGATTTGCAATCAATTTAATTTAGTTTTTCGGACAGATTGCTGACAAATACCAGTCATATCTTAAAATATTGATATTTAGCTTTGATTCAAGAAGAGGATTGCAGTACTTTGTGAGCTTGTATGTGCAAATGCCTAATACTATCATAGGTCTCACAAGTAACAATAATATGTTGTAAGTACACTTCAGAGTTGATATTGCAGGTACGCCATCCAATGATTCTGTGCTTCTAGACTGTGGCAAGTGGTGTTCCTACTGCTCTGTAGCTAAAAAATCTTCAATTCAAAAGAATGTTTCCTAAAAGCACTATACAACAGATCTTCATATACCAACATATAAACCCGAATTGTACGCAATTCTTCTTATTCAGAGTTTATCTGGGTAACTACTCTTGTTCCATTAACAGTGGCTGAACTGCATGGTATTGGCCTATCCTCCTATAATGCACACATTTGCATTGAAAGCTTTGTGTTGCTTCACTAAAGCCTCTGGGCTTGATATTCTATTGAATTTAAGAGAGGGACCAAGAGTAGTTAAGCTAGAAACCATTCTGACAGAAAGCCTCAATGTCAGTGTGTTTGTTCTTTTTCACTTGCTGAGCCAACATCTGTATTTAACTGGGTTCAAATTTTGCTTTCAGAGGTGTAAATGGAAAATTACATCATCAGGGTTAATGGGTTTATTCCAGATTAGTGTAATTGTAGCTGACAGCAGAATTTACAACTTTAATTTCAACACACACCCACAGTGAAACTGTATAGCACTTGGAATTTAACTCACAACACAAAAAAAACCCAACTGCCCACAAATACCATGCAGCATTTCAAAAGCCATGGGAATTCCAGGAAATCCTAATCCTATGATTCCCACAGATTTAAGAAAAATACCAGAACACATTCTGCTTGAATTCATTGCAGAACTGTTCTATCAGGTACAGACATCTTGCAGCTCAGAAGTACCTAAGGACAAAACGAAGACCCGCAGCAATTCTCTTCTGCACCCTTCTAGTATTTCTGCATTCAGTGGTCACTCACAACTCATCATATTCTGGCCTTTTAAGAGACATGACATCAGAATATTCAGGAAACCAGATACCTGTCCTAAAGTTGCAAATACTTCCATAGCTAAGGGTACACAACCGTCAAGGTTATAATATTCCCCTGCTATCATCTAAAAGTAGACTTACCCAAATAGAAGCAAATGTTGAGAAGGACTTGCACTGGGAGAAATATAATAGGTCACCTAATTATGATTTATCCAGCTTTTCTCACAAGATTCCTGTAACCTTTTTTATGCACATCTACGCATATCTGTACACAGTAATAGATATCTTTTCCTCCTTAGACATCTGTATTGCTATATATATTATAGGTATGGGTATGTTTTGGGAGTGAGTCAAAACTTACAATAGCACACACATAATTCCAGTGTGGACATAAGTCAGGCATATTTCTATATGTATGTATTTTTCAAACATGTAAAAACACTGTAAAAATGGCAGAAAGAAGGCTGTATAAAAATCATGGGAAATACAGGAAGTAACTGAAGTGATGACTACTTTCCAAAACATAATTGTATTTTCTTGTGTTAAAATGAAGGGTAAATAGACTGTCTTCTGCCCAGTATTTCCATTTGGTACCTGTTATCAGCCTTATATTTTGCTTTACATGCAAATAATATACTTGAGTTGATTTCTTGAGAATATGTATTCATATAAGGTGTATGTATTAGGGTACAAATGCAGTTACAGAAAAGGCACAGCAAATATGTACTGAATAAACCTACCCAAGGTAAAGAAGCCTGAATCTGGCTAGAGGACATATCCTTCTCCCTCTTAAGGTATATCCAGACATCGCTATATCCAGAGCATTTAATCTACGGTTTCACTAATGTAAGTTAGGAAAGCATTTAGGCCACAAATATTACCTGATCCTATCTCATTCCCTCAAAACAGCAAAAGAAACTCATCTTCCTTACCTGCTCAGCTGCCTCAGGATCTATTTGACTCTGAAACAGGGGCACAGCAAACTGTATTTTTTTGGGGCTGTTGGGCTCCATCGTGATGCTGAGGTGAGTCAGATGAGAGAAGAGCCTGGAGCTTGAGTCTGGGTCTGCACCTCTCCCTGGGCGCTCTCTCCACAGCCAGGCTGAGTGCTCCGCAGGAACAGCTGTAACTCCCGACTTAGCACGGGAATCTGCGGGAATCGAGCAACTCCCTTATTCCACATCCACAGAGATGACACAGGCTTGGCTATTTTATTTTTTTCCCCTCTCTCCCCTCTCTTCAGCAGTCCTTCAGATCCTCTCAGCAGAAAGCTGAAAGGAACAATAAGCTAATTGTGCACCAGCTCACTTCTACATATGCCAAGCATTCACTCAGAAGCTAATTGAAAATGCAATACTAGCATTGCATGGCCTGGAGCCCTGGGATTTGAAAAAGAGGATCTCTCCACCGTATATTACTAACTGGCTGCTCAGAAGTGCAATGCAAGCTCCCTCTGAGTATTGCTGATGGGCTCTTAATTATTGATGAACACAAATCAGGAAGTTTTCAGATTTTGGGGGTGGAGGTAGCAGGAGGGGTGGATGCAATAATTCGATCTCTGTTACAGTGTGCCAGAAATGCTCTCCTATTCTCAAGTATCAAAAAATTGCCTTTGGTCTTTCAAATCCTTCTGTAAACCTTAGAGGTTTAGAATATTCTAAATTTTACAGGAAGATTTTTTAACTATGATGCTACACAGATGCCCACACTTCAATGAAGCTTCACTGGTGTGCTAAGTGGGTTTACACCTTAGGCTGGGTTTGCAGATTTAGACTGCAGTTTCTTTTGATAGGGGCCCATTTCACATGACTCCAGACACTAAGAACATCCACATTTAAGCCAGCTGTCTGGACTCTCTCATGCTAAGCACATCGATGTTTCATCCTGTCCTAGCTAAGTGGGACATAGTGTTTACTGGAGATTACATTTTCTCTCCATTAACCCTAGAATGAGGAAAGATGATTCAGACTAGTTATCTCCCTTTTAGATGCCTAAAATTCAGAAGGCCAAATCCTACTTCAGGGTACAAAATCTGTGCTGCCTTCCAAGAGCAGGAAAATAATTTGGTCAATCGTACCAATAGTACTCTTCGGCGAATATAATTGATTTTCACTTGTCATTTCATTTTAATTCAAAAGAAGCATATGAAATGATACACAGCAACCACTGACTTAACCTACCTCTTTGTAAAACTCAGAGGAAACAGAAAAACCTCAGAGGAATTTGAAAACAGATTTCTCCTTCAGGCCACCTAGAGCACTAAGGATTTTCACAGTTCACCACAAGCTTATTCAGTCATTGAGTATTTTCCCACCTGTGCCAGCAGAGGCAGGGAAGGAACAAGGATCATAGTTGAGAACAATGCACTGGCCATACACAGCAGGACGAAATAGCAAGCCAGGGACGGAATACTTGTTTGACTTAGATTTTTACGAACGAATACTTTTTACAAATGGAACACCAGGGTATTTCTGAACAACAGCAAGCACACTGGCTGGCTGTTTCCTGAAGGACATGCTAAAGCTCAGGAGGTGAGGATACACTAAAAATTTAAGGATCCAGGTGGCTCAATGATCAAATATAACTCAGTGAGGGCTGAAATTCCCCTCCTTGTCCAAATCAAAACTGCCGTGCACCATAGTGGTTTTCAGCCGACAGCTAGTAGCTGGCAACTTTCATGTTTGATTTCATGTAATAGTTTAAGTGGCATTAACTTAGAATTGTTGAACCACAGAAGAGTCTGCTTGGTGGGGACCTTCTGGAAATACCTGGTCCTGCCTACTGCTCAAAGCAGGGTCCAAGATCAGGTTATTCTGGGCCCTTTCAGTCAGAGTCCTGAATACACTCAGTTCCATTTACCACAACAAATGAAAGAGATGCACAGCATATTGATGCTCAGTGTTTCGTATGACCATTTTTTAAGACTGCGTTCTTCCTACAGAGATTTCCACAGACAATTAGAGCCAGAGTGCAATTGAAACAGTTCTGCTGGCACAACTAAGTCTAAGACACTAAAGTAAGGGAGGCACACACTGCTTTCACAGTGGTTCTTCTTCTTGACCTGCCAGTGGACAGTTAGAGAGTTGTTTTCAGGACAGTCTAGTTATCCAGTTTCACAAGTTCTTCGTGCACACACGTGGCATTAACTTCAATGAGAGCTTAAGACATACCAGGGATATGTACACAGGTACCCTACACAGGGTTACACCCAGGGGGAGGACACACACAGGGATCTGAAACTGTGGCTTTTCTCTTGAATTTTTGTACTTGAAAGAAAATAATTTTTGCCTTCTCATTCCCAGATCATATGAGAAAAATGTTTTGCAGCTGCTCTGCTACTATGTTTATTAATTAATGGCATATTTTAAATATCAAATTTATCTATAAAAACCTGTTTGCTATAAAATATCTATTCTAGTTGTCTATGAAACTTAATGTATTAAATTATGCAATTGCAACTATGCAATTATGCGTTTGCAACTACAGTATAGAGTTATCAGGCATTGGAATGGACTGCCAGGGGAGGTGGTGGATTCATCATCCCTGGAGGTTTTCAAGTTGAGACTGGATGTGGCACTTAGTGCCATGGTCTAATAATGATGGTAGGGTTGGACTCGATGATCTTTGAGATCTCTTCCAACCTGGCTGATTCTATGATTCTATATTTTACTGATTAGAGGAGCTAAAATTATATTACAAAGGCTTAACTTTTCTTAAGTTAATGATATAGTTATTTGAAAAAACACATTCAGATAGTGAAAATTTATTAAAACATTAAATTCTCAAAGGGCTGTAGCAGTGTGTTTCTTCTCTAGATTTTTGGGCATTGTCTAAAGGAAGCATATCTGAAATTCGTTGCTATCAAAGGTATCTGAGAAAAAAAGCTCAACAATCTTATGAAGAAACAAACCAACAAAACTAATTCTTGGCAGGTTTGGAAGAGAGCCAGACAACAGGGCAGGACAAGCCACAAGGACAAATCCTTAACAGAGCTGTATGCCTGGGAAAGAGGCCCATCAATGATGTAATGTGAAGGTATTTGCCTCTGCAGCTCTTCTCTCTGTGCCTATTTGGAGCTGGCTGCCCAACAATCTTCACATGCACAGTAATAGTATAAGAGACATATATTTAAAATAGTATAAGAGACATATTTCAGAGAACACTCAGATATAACATTTCAGGCCTACTACTTCAGCTCACTCTTACACCTAATTTGCAGCACTAGATGTCTCCAGGCAAAGTGTGCTTGCATTTTCTATAGACTGCATCACAGTCTGGGGAAGAGCTGAAACACATTTAAGTACTGCCAAGTCCTTCTAGCTCATCTTCTGTTTTTAGTGCACTCCCCACAATGTTTCAAATGCCTTCATGATTCAGCTAAAACTATAATGGAATAAAAAAATAATAATAACTGTCTAAGATCTTTCCTTCCTATGTCACTCACCAGGTTCTGGTATGAAGCACTGCCTTTCAATATACCCTACTGTAGTGATGAGCTATTGGAGCACTCATGGCACAGTCCCTGCTTGAGGTATTTCCCCTGTTGTCTTAGAAGAGGTTTATATTTTGTTTTCAGCCAAAGACAAGACTGCTGGGATGCAAATTCAAGGGTGTTTTCCCTGCATTCTCCTAACACAATTTCTGTTGTGGCTGTGATCTGCCTCAGTTTCTCTGTTGTGGTCAGGGACTGCTGCAGCCTCACTCTGGAGAGGAGAGAGGAAAGAGGAGAGAAGAGGGGAGAGAAGAGGAAGGGAAAGGAGAGGAGAGGAGAGCTGGAGTTCATTGTAAAGCCAATCTACTTAAGGCTTTGGCTCTTAATTTCACCAGTGCAGGGAAGCACAAAGTTACAGTACCCTGATCCACCAGGCTGCCTTTGCAGAGCAATGGCTCAGCTTGGAAGTGGCACTTCTTCCAGTGTGTCTCTTAGGACATAACTTTAATCCTTGTTGTAGCCACAGATATGTGAGAGCCTTAACAAAGGTATTTTGATCTGTGCTTTCCTTGAGGTCTCCAGCTGAGACCTCTCCTCACACTAACATGTCCTCAGCATACTGCTTGGCAGCCCCAGCAACATCAGGGGGAGAAATCCTGCCAAGCACGTTGGCTTTCTGCTGCAGTGTCCCCCTTCCTTCTGTGTTTTTCTGACAAACTTACAAACAGTTTCTTCCTCCTGCCTTTATCCATACAGAGGCATCTTCTTCACAGATTTTGCTTTTGGTCATAAGCAGAAGAGAGGGAGAAAGCATGAACACTGGACATGGTCTTTGCTGTGCACATCACACCTGTTCATGGACAGGTTTTCCTTTTGAGGATCTATACTGAGTGTTGCTCATAGTTGCTAAAATCAGATGCAAGCCTTTCAAGAATAAAAAAATGGTGTATTCAAAATGACTCTGAAATTTTCCTTTCAAACAGCTAAATAGATGCATTGCAAACAGGGTGACTCCCACTGAGCTGCTGGAAACACAGTCAGCTATTTATACATAGAAAATGCAAGGAATTTAAAATCTGCAGGGGTGGGAGAATGTAAAGCAGATCACATCTGCCTCTTGAGCAGTAAGTGCTGCCACAGACAGGTCAAGAAGAAGAACAGAAAATCTTGTTGAGCAGTGACAAAGTCAGTGGGACATCCAGTGAGAGCTGTTGTCCTCGTAACAGCCTCACCCAAATTTCTGTCACCAGTTCTCATCCACAGAACATCAGGCTTGGACTTGCTTACATACTTACTATATTTGTGGATTCATAAAGCCTAGATAAGTAAAAAAATACAGCTATTTCTACTTATACAACCTCTTTAATTAAGATAATATTCCTTAGCAGGATATTTTTAAACAGAATCAGAGTTACATTATCTGAGCACACAAGAACTGATACTGTCTATTCCAATCTTCCTCTGAAACTTTCCAGAAGCTCTCCAGACTTTCAAGTAATGTACAAACATTTACTGTTAGGTCCTATCCACTACCATCTATAGAATACACACATCCAAAACATAGGAAATGAGCAGAATTAATGGGACATAACCTGATCAGACAGTCAAAAGATCCATGTCTATTATGGACTATAGTTCAATCGTGCAGAAACCAAAACTCT
>NW_008656297.1:14650-15218 GCF_000695815.1 Acanthisitta chloris | reverse complement strand
TAGAATTTGCTTCCTTAAAAAGAATAGAGTAAATATAATAGATTTTTCATTAAACAGAACTATAGGCAGTTTACATAGACTTTAGAATGAAATTATATTACACTATTTCCATATTAAATCTTTAATGCAAAAATTGAAATATAAGATTGAGTTGTTACTGTAAAGTTTTTTTATACAAAACTTCAAATATAGAACACATAGAAGAAGAACAAGGAATGAATTTCCACTGTTTCGGAGTCTAGGTTAGAAAACTCATGTGCAAACACACACTACCAGGCTCAAAATGGAAAGTCATAACTGGGCTATAAATGCACAAATTCAGAACATATTTTTAAAATTCTCACTTTTGAGTTTGAGATTCTTCAGATGTCCCTTCTTTCTTGTCTACTCCACCCACACTGAGGACAGGCTAGACCTGAAGAAGTCATGACAATCCTCAATGTTCTGCCTGCAGCATCTGCAAGGGAGTGACTGAGCCAGCCAGATGCATGTTGTTATCACATCTGGAGGACAGGATCTGGGTTTTGGTGACTCAGAGAAGGCAACTGGGGCACAGTTGTTTGCTATT
>NW_008656297.1:9060-14612 GCF_000695815.1 Acanthisitta chloris | reverse complement strand
GGCTGCTTCATGAGTAGGGACAAGCCAGGAACCAAGGGCTACCCCAATTCAGGCTGTGCCTTGTCTGCAGCCCCATGGGGCTTGAAGGTGGCAACAGAGCTAGAAAGCATCATGTGAAATTATTCAGGGATTGGATCAAATGAAAAACCTTCTCCATGCAGGTTGTGCTCAAATTGCAGAACTCATTGCCACAGGATGCTGTGGACACTGAAAATTTACGCAAACTAGAAAAGCAATTAGATTAACTGTCATGGAAAAGAAATCCATTGAAGCTACCACTGCTGTCCAGAAAATGCCAGAGCCACCACCTGCCAGGAGTGGGAGGGCATAGGTGCTCCCCACACTCCCCTTGGGCTACAGTTTTCCCCAAGAGTAGCATTTCTATTGGCCACTGTGGGGGTGAAGATACTGACCTTTAGTTTCGTCTGCCATGGTTGCCCTCGTGTTACTGCAACAGAACTCCAAGCGTTTCACAGCCTATGCTGCCACACTCCTTGTATTTAAGAATAATCGATCTCTTTGCTAAGCTTTTTTTCCCATCGCTTATGTCAGTGCAAAAACATGCCTAGATGTAATTTTTCCTGTGACCCTCTCCCAAAACCTAACAAAACCTAATTTATTAAGTTAATATTTAACACCTGCATTGATCGATCTTTAGTATAGGACATTGCCCTTCAAAATCACTCCCCCATCTTTGTGATACTTTTGAAACAAAATCTAAAACTAAAGCTAAACACACTAAAAAGAAGTCTTTTTCTAGATATATTCTTAAAGCCTTTACTCTAAAACTCCCTAGTATGTTGCAGCAACCAATGGAAAACAGAACTACTTCAGAAAAAAAAGTGAGAAACTTTAGGTTATTACACAAAGGAAAAAGCAGGTGCCTGTATCACAGATTTCACAGCAAGCAGAACAGCTTCACTAAGGCAATGCTGTCTTTTCATCGTGCTGTGCTTTCATTGCTAGCTTTTCATTACTTAATGTTGTCCAGGCTTTCTCCTTTTACCATGTAAAGAAAATGAAAAAATGGGTTTGTATATATTCATCATCACTTCGCAAGCATCTATGCAGAATCATCTAATATACAAACTATGTGAAATTATCAAGTGATTTTCATTTTTTTTAAAGTCTTGTCTTTTATTGTTAGAGCTTTTACAAAAAATATTGTGCATTTTTATTCTGTGGCATGAATATGAAGGATTACCATCACATCTAAAATCACATATGAAAAATCAAAGTAAATTTGCATTATGCTGAGTTAATGAGTTTCTTGTTTTTCCTGAAAATCAAATATTTTTACATTATCATGTTAATTCAGAAGAAAGTGTTGCATTGGACTGAAGCCATCTAATCAGCAAATATTCTATTTTATGACATCATCCAAGTTTCAAAGTTTTGGGCTTGTTGCCTGTTGAAAAAAATCCTCCAAAGGAATTTTTTCCTGTGTCTTAGTTATGGTTTTGCTTTGCACTGTACAATGGCCTTCAGTTCCTCCAGTTTGTTAGCTAAACTGTGTGCATTGGTGTAGGTTCACTTCAGCTGGGCCACCGATTTCACCTCCAACACCAGCCTGTCACCCTAGGCTCATCTCTAGCAAGCCTAGTCTCATCCCTTTCCCCCTTCAAGCCTAGTTTAAAGCCCTCTCAAATCAGCCCTGTCAACTCATGGTCGAGTATGCTTTTTCCACTTTTAGGCAGGTGAACCCCATCTGTCTCTAGCCAGCCTGGTGCTGTCTAAACCACCCCACAATCAATAAAACCAAAATTCCACCAATGGCACTAGTCTTTAAGCCACATGTTGATTGGGTGGGTTCTCCTGTTATTCCTACAGCCAACTGGCAATGACAGAGATTGGTATCATAGTGAACTTTAGAAAAGCATCCAAAATATCTCAGGCATTACTGATGGCTTTACTCACAGCAAATTTGATTGACAAATATTTATCAGCTGGTTTAATCTGCATAGAATTCATATCAAATTGCAGGCTGGCAGAAGAAAAGACAACACTAACTTGTGAGGAAAGTAGTAGTTTGAACCATGAAACAAAACAAAAACTGCGCATGCTCAGAAAATCATTACAGCAGGATTGACATTACTAAAGGATAAGTCACCCAGGTTAGGCCTGTGTTCAATAATAATGATGGCTGTTCCTAAGGCACAAGCAGAATTGTCAACAGAACTTGACACCAGCTCAGCTTAACCTATATGACTACAATGCACTAAAATGAACTGGTTTTAAACAGGAGTTTATAGACTTTCCTACATCTACATAAATGTTGCTCAGAAAACACTAGCTGCAAACATCTTAAAGAATGGCAAAAATCTGTTATTCTGACTGTGGAAAAAATAGGTGCTTTTATATTCGTTAGTTTCAGTACAGTTTTTAGAAATGTCATTTTGAAATGTCTCTATTTTAAATTATGCCCAAACCTCAGAAATCTGCTTTCCATCAGCCAGACGAAAATTTGGCACTATTTTTCAATTCTCAGGATATATTAAACACTAGAGTCTGCACTGCTGAGATCAAACAGTCTTACAAGCTGAGAGCTGAAGTGCCCCAGACACTCTGGAAGGTTACCTACAAGTGACACCTTGCCAGAGCAGCAGGAAGTCAGGCTGCCACCTCCATGGAGGATGCTCGAAGGTCACCAGCTCCTAAAGGACTTTCCTCCATCACTCCATGAGAGACACAGTTGCCACATTTCTTGGAAAGCTGCTTTGAGTAGCTATAGGCACAGGACCTATGTTAGTGGTCAAGTGTGCTAATTTATCTGGCTGGGGGACAAGGCCAGAATCTGCTGCTGCAAGTCTTTGAGTAGGTTTTGGGTTTATGCATTTGCAAAGGAAGATTGCAGGCACTCAGGTCTGGCTGGCTGATTTCCCATGGCATTCTGGAATGGAACTGTGTATTTATGCAACCTGCAAAGCAGAGCAGAAATCTACTGCAGCTTACCACCTGCATGAATTGCCATCTGTAAGTGATGTCAGGGTTTATATTTCAACTTAAAGTTCTGGCTCTACTCACAGGGAAAAAGCCTGAGGAGAGTTCAACACCAACCAAATTCCTGGAGCGACAACAGAGGTCAACAGCTTCAAGAGTATAGTTTTAAGTGCCAATATTTCTCACAAATTTATATCTCACATTTCCTATGCATATAGGGTCCCCTGAACAACTGAAAGCTTTTGGAAATCCAAGTCCTGAGCTTTTCTGCTGTTCTCCATTCTGTGTACTGTTTGATCAAATCTACAGTAGTTATTTTGCTTAAGAGTAAACCACACACAATGAAAAACACTGACACAGATTATAGGCAAAATAAATATTTTATTGGTTTAATATACACATTTTTAAAGAAATCAGCCCTTATGTGTCTTCCTAACACAATTTAAGATTTTATAAACTTTTTCATATAATGTTGTAATATTTGAAACTATTTTTGATTAAAGACCTTGACATAGTGTAGAGTTTTAGTAGTTGGAAATGGCAAAGGAGTAAAGAGATTACAAGCACAGCCAAAAGGGATATTACATATCCACTCAATATCTACTTGACCACATAAAAACTCCAATGACTTCCAATTTGCTCCATTGGAACAAATGCATATTCACCAGGCTAACTGAAAACACACTCAGTGAAGGATGGGAAAGAAAATGAGATTTTTTTTCCATTTTCCCCATAATACAAGCAAGGTCGTTTATCCATCCCAAGTTGCACATCCTAATTGCTTTCAGAAGATCAGTACTTTCATTGCATTTTGGTTAATACAAAGCAGAAGAGAACTTCTCTTGGTATGACTGTGAGCAGTCAACACCTAAAAATACCCCAGTGCTTAAATAAGGCACTTTCTTATAGAGGAATAGGCAAACAGTAAGGAAGCAATTAAAATTAGTTAAAAGTTGTCTTCTACACAAAGATAAGGCTTTCAGTGTCAGAACTTTAAGTAGTTTTAAGTAACCTCATGTCATTCTACCACTCTGCTAATAGTAACCGCCCCAAGAATTAACAGCAATTTTTACAACAGGATTGTTTCCTTCTTCTCAAGTGGCACTATGTAACAGCAGTGGAAACCATTACTGGTTGTTTCAAGCTCTTAAAGTGGATCAGTTATTGCACAATAAATACCTCATAGAGGTCAGTGTTTTGTGGGGTGGGGGGTAGGTCTGTTGTGGGGTTTGTTTTTTTTCTTAAAAAAAAAGCTAGGCGGAATGCATGTGTGTTATTTATAAATTGGTTACATCTGGAAACCTTCAAGTTTCATGATGCATCACTAGACAAAGAAATTAGCTACATAAAAATTTACAACAGGGACATACAAATAAATACAAAACCTTTCAGAGTGCCACAATTTTGTTGATGCTCTAAGGAAAGTAATGAACTAGTTAAAGTGTCTAAGTCTTTACAGAGGAACTCAAGGAAAGGTACACATCATAGAACCAAGCTTCGAATACAGTAGCCTATCTCAGCAGCTTTAACACTTTCTGAAGCAAAACCAACTTGACACTTCCACCAGTGTGTGCTGCCCAAAGCAGAATCCCACAGCATTTCGAACCACATCCAACCTTATGGGGAAAAAAGAGCAAGACAAAGATCTAAATTAGATTTTTGGCAGTCTGCTTGTTATGCTCAAGTATGCATTTTGATAATATTCATATCTAAGGCAGGCAAACTACATAAATCCTCTTGGATACCGCATTCACATACAAAGTCATCACAGAGCACATTAAAACTAAAAATCAAGGACCACTGTATGATAACTGACAGTAGAATGGGCCAACAAACTACAAATCAGCTGATTTTCCAAAGCTATCCAGGATTATTAGTATTCTCTGTACTTACTGAACTTCAATTTTGGTCACTTATGTTTCAAGGGGAAAATGCAAACAAAGCAAGGTTTAAACTAACAATGATGTTTCATGCAACAAAAAAAAAATGAAATCTGGTTCTTGTAGATCCCCAAAGATTACCTGCAGTACCAGTTTCATGGCTGTGTATCTTGTTTTGCAGCTGCAGATCTGTTTTGGGGCGATACAGCTGCTAACAATCCACTTACTATTTCTCGTCTTATTTCACCAACAATAGATTCCTTGATCTGAAAAGAGATTAGCCAAAATTTTCAAGTCAGTAAGTTATATAACGAATGGATAAAACTAAGTGATATTGCAGATATGTTTGACATTATCAACATATGAAAACTTACACCACCAAAAAGTGAACTTTGAAAAAATGCAAATGGAAAAACATCAGAAGAATGGAAAAATAACTGTAAGTAATTTTGAAGATCTTGCAAATCATATAAATGAAAACCAAACCAGTTTTTCCAGATGGTAAATATATTTTACACTGTTTTTATGTGAAGAAAAAAATACATTTCAACTGTGCAAAGTTCTGAAAATAGTATTTCAGGATACATACATTTAAAACACTCCAAATGCACTGCTTTTTGGCAAGTTGTTATTCTCTTGAAAAAGTAAGGCAAGACTGAACTACCTCACAAAGGGATTACAGAGTAGAAAAGGTCCGAGTCCATGAACATGAGCTGTTGTTTTCATATAATT
>NW_008656297.1:3845-9025 GCF_000695815.1 Acanthisitta chloris | reverse complement strand
CAGAGAAGTCCAACAGTTGCTCACATCATCAGTTGGCCAGTGGGGTGTGACCTATGCCAGCAAAGGTGATTTTTTACAGGATTGTGACAAGACATTTACCCATTAAGTTCTATATAAAACACACCTAGGAGTTTCTAGTAACAGCCATCTGAGTGTGTCTGAGGCTAGAACAAAGGCAGAGCAGAGCACTGATTGCTACAGTAAAAGAAATAAAAGAGAAAAGGAGGCAAAACAGTTCTACAAGAGCATATTATGCTGAAAAGGAGCAGGGAATGAAAAAAAATAATATGAGATTCTTGCAAGTACAAGAAATCTTTGGCACCAACCAATTTTTTTGGATAGTCTTCAAGAGGCACAAGTCACATGCAGTTCCAAAGACAGGGGAGGACAATGACTGTGTGAGAGTGCAGCGGGGTAAGGACAGAGCCCAGCCCAGAGTCACACACAGAAACACTCATCAGCCCAGTTAAGCAACACACTTTTCTTTTTCTTATAAGTCTCCCCTTTTTCTGGTGCGTCAAAAGGATTAAGCAGCAACGTCAGAAGGGTGGCAGCAGCATTAGCAACAGGTTATTTATCCCTTGTTCTCTTTGGCAGGCAATTCGATCCCTAAACCATTAGTGGCAAAGTTCCTCATTTCATTATTACTTTGCATCAGGCAGAAATTCAGAGATACTATTGGGAAACAGGTTTCCAGTTGGGTTGTTTGCTGATTAATGGACAAAAGAAAAGGCAGTGTGTAACAGGCCCTGCTTTATTGACAGCTGAAAGTCCAGGGGATGCCTGTGCTGATGCACACACAGGTCTACAAAGCTTTAGGACCATTGTCGATGCAGTAAGGGCTTTGGGATTTAGAAATGGGGGCACAGGGAAACCTGTCACACAGCATCCCAACTGTCCAGCAGGCCCCTGAGTGCTCTCTCCACTTTTTTTCTTCAGTATCGCATGGGGTGGGTCTGCGAGTATGCTACAAAACAATCATTCCATGCCCTTCTCTTAATAGATAGACAAAAATAAACCCCACTTTCCAATGAAAACTGAAGAAAGCTTCCCAAATTGGCAAGTAAACGGTCTAGTACAACAGACAGTCTTGTGATGAAGTAGAGACTGGAAGCAAAGCAGCTCCTGTTCTATTCTCAGCTCTTCCAACAACTTCTGACTTGACCTTGGTGGATTATTTGAGCACTCTGCTTCTCACCTTTCTGTCTGGATGACAACAAGGCCACCCTCCACTGCTTCTTTTCACTGCCACTGCTTCCTTCCCCCCTCTGCAGACTCAGCAAGGTCATTCCTGTGTGGCAAGCACAGCATTGACTCCTGCAGTGACTCAGTACCACACGTGTGTCATGACCAATGGCCAATATTTGTCTTTGTCATTACAAGTTATTTAGAGCAAGGTGCACCTTCTATTTGTTCTGCAGAGGGTTCAGCCTGCTGCCAAGGCTTTCTTCGCACGAAAGACAGAAAGCGGTCAATGACTGCTCCATCAGGTATTTTTAGCAGCTGAATGAAAAATTGATCATTTGAAAGAGGAGAGAACCACTCATTTATGGTACATATGCTACGTTGATGCAACACTAATGTTCAGTATTGCATTGATAACACAGTACCACATTCATAGACAGTTTTACAACAGAAAAACAGTGATCTTTCTCCCCAGGAAAGAATTACCATTATAGTGATATTATGTTGCCGCTAAATAAAGAACTGATTGAGAGTGAAATACGCCACTGTGGCAATTCTGGAGATTCGTGTTCTTCAAATACTAAGGAAAAATGGGAATGGGACTCTTTGGAGTCCTCATACTTCTGATCTTGAAGCATGTTTTCTACAGTTAAAAGAAATATTTTCTACTCTATTTTTTTCCTGTGCCACTTCTTCATGGCAGCAGCTTGTGAGATTTTATGCTCAAGATGGTAGGATGAGGAATTCAATACCTGCATAAGGGAAGTATGAACCACCAACAGTCATTTTTGATCAATATCGAGCTAACATGGATTTGACAGAAAAATGGAAAAGGGAAGACTCTCTACCAGATCATCTCTCTCCCATAAAGACTCATTACAGCCTCTTAAAACAGATGTTGACAGAAAAAGCATGCATTTCTTTAAAGTGTAAGTTCATTAAATGTCATTTACAATGGAGAACCACTAGCAAAATAAAACACTCCATTGCTCTTAAGCAGAAAGCATTTTAAACTATCACATCTTTTAAACTGGAGAAGAGCAGAGGGACTGGGCCTGGTGGCACTCCTAGTGACACTGTGACCTACAAGTCAAGCAGTAAGTATTTCATGTGATACTCCAGTGGAGGTCAAGCTGTATTTTCATCAAAACAAGAGAGCTACTGTTTGGTGTTTTAACATTTCATGTCATTGAATGTTTTCTTGTGGGAGTTAGTCTATTAATACTAAAAGTTAACACCATGGGTTTTTTTAATGCCAGCAAATAGTTACAGGTCAAAGCTCACATGCATTACAGTCCACCCAGGCATATCACACCCACTGCCTGACTTTTCTTTCCCCAACACAAGGTCGTCACAGCTACAGAGAATGGAGGGAATAAGCAAGGGTTTAATGTGAGAGAGCGCATACATCAAGAATGCATCCTACCAGATTTCTTTCTGACAATGAAACTGGAATTCCTTTGCTAACAATGGGCTATTTAAGCAAGGCATATTTCAATTTATGCACAGTTTTAGCTCTTATGAAATATAAAATATTTTCCTGACCAGTGTTTAATAGCACATTCTGGCTCTGCAAAATCTACTGGTTTCTTTGAGCCAATGCATTTCCACTCTGACCTGCAAAACTTCTCATGCCGATAATCTGAGTCGATCTGAAACCCGCTGTCAATGGAGTTAAAGTGAGGGACAAGCTCTCTGTGTGCTCAAACATTCACCAAGTGAGTCAAGCTCAGTTATTTGCTGACTACTCATCTTTGAATAGTAGCCTCTCAGTTCAGTGTGGATTCTTGTAGCATTACAATGTTCTCAGTGCCAAATAACAATCTCTATGCAAAGAGTACACGTCTTTATTTGCTATCAATTAATGAAGCTAAAGAGGAACTTTCACACAGGCTAACCTCAGAGAAAATATTGACTGAAATAACTGTTCTTTGACTCCAGCTCACTTTATTGTCTCTTCGCAGTACATTTTAATTACAGTTCTCCTTCCTATCTCAGTTTCTCCTTTAGCAGCCCTCCATCATGAAACCTCTCCCTTAACACACAGATTTTTATGGAAGGGCTGGATACAGATGCCATATCCTGGCGTCACTGCAGAATCCACAGTGAAGTGCAAGCTGTGATAAATATCACGTGCTAATCTTCTCCAAGCATTAGGCAAGGAATTTCCTTAAAAAGACATAAAAGAAAAAACAGACCAGAAAGAAAGAGAATTTGGGATGCCTCAGAGTATTCTGTGACACCTCCAAAACAAGGCTTTTCTCAAGACTCCTTCCAACTCTAGCTACTTTAGAGAAGATGGCAGCAGGAGGGTGGCAAAGGGAAAAGATATTTGAATGCTTGCTCTCCTGTCTCATTCCTTCCTTTACTTTCAAAATAGTGGCGTAAAGTTTTAGCATCACAAGGTCCACTGTAAAGGTCAGTGACCGCCAGGTGTTCAGCTCCTAATGCCAAGCACAGCGATGACGAGGCCATTGGTCTGGTGGTACCTCACTGTGAGCTAGCTGTTGTACCCTTCCTTCCACAGGATTATGCCACTTTTTGTAACTCATTCCACTGACTCTAATGGGGCTATTGGTGGGGTGAAGCACTCACTATTCAGCATTGTGAGGCTACTTATTGACAGTTGGTCTCCATTTCACCTCACTGCCAAACTTCATCCTCTTTTAGCACCAGCAGTTCACTGACGGCTAATGCTTGTGGCTATGCATCATTCTTTGCATTCTCAGCTCTGGTTATTTATGAAGTTGCTCAAAGGTAAACAAAGTAAATATCTTCACATGCTTCCAACTATCATATTCTAAAAGAACACTCCTTAGTAATGCTTTATTGCTTCATAATCTTACTGTAAAATGCCTACACATAGCAGAGCCCACACTGACTCACCCAAGGAAACACCTCTACTTTGCAGAGACAGACCCAGCAGAGTCTCGTGGTCGGACAATGAGTAAAAGGTTACCTTATGGTCTAGTACACTCTGCCTCTTTCTGCACTTACAGAAGTGAGGTGAAGGTGTGGCAAAATATTCCTCTGAGATAGCAATGCCTGTTTTATCATGAGATGAGTGGCCTGCCTTCCATCTGTTTTAAGCACAAAGCTTAGGCAAAGCCGGTTCCAGTTATTCACAACTCAACACAAGCAGACCTGGATGACACCTCAGTGTTACAACCTGGTCTGTTGTACATTTCTAAGCATGACACCTTTTAAGTGGTTTATGGCAGAGCCATACAAAAACTTCAAGAGACAATCTAAGGGCTAAGCGTCCAACAACCCTCAGCTAAAAGCTAAGTGGTCTCTCCAGTGAAGGACAGGGAATAAATCTCACAGGTTCTCAGTTTTCATTTCTGCATTCACAGCAGAATTTGCTCCACTTTTTCACAGTCACTGCTTTTGGGAACATGTAGTTTCTTTGGCTTCCTTTTCCCATTTATACTACTTGCCATAAAGCTTTCTGTCATGCCACTGACAGGCAAACCACACAGTTTTAGTCCTGTTTTTTAACCTGGCCCACAGGAAAAAACAACGGAGCTCTCTTCACTTTCATTGACTGCCAATAAAACTAGTCCAACAGACTGAACCAACATCAGTCTTAAAGTCTGAAACAACTTCTCATCTGCCTTCAGCTTGCTTCACTTACATTGCTACAGTCCTTAGCTGTTAGGATAGAGGGACTGGGAAATTCTGTTTAACATTTACTACAGTGTTGTTTCAGAAACAGTATTTCACCACCCAAATTAACTCCAACTTGGCATTTTAGCAAGCAAACATGACAAAGAACCAACATCAGTCTTAAAGTCTGAAACAACTTCTCATCTGCCTTCAGCTTGCTTCACTTACATTGCTACAGTCCTTAGCTGTTAGGATAGAGGGACTGGGAAATTCTGTTTAACATTTACTACAGTGTTGTTTCAGAAACAGTATTTCACCACCCAAATTAACTCCAACTTGGCATTTTAGCAAGCAAACATGACAAAAATTTTAAGTGCTGAAATACT
>NW_008656297.1:0-3832 GCF_000695815.1 Acanthisitta chloris | reverse complement strand
ACCAAGTAGTAGAGATGGCAAGCACTTTCCCACCCAGACTTATAGTAGCAACTAGCTATTAATTTACATGCTAACCACTATCACTGAAATAATGTCTACTGCTTTGCACACAAATACAGGTGTGGCTTGAACACCTAGCGACACAGCACAATAACAGTATGAAGTCTTGGCTTGACAGGGAAGAGAAAACCCCAGCGTCCAGGAGTTACAGACAGCCTGTCTTTAGCTTTCAGTATACACCATTCAAACCTCCCAAATCTCAGTCCCTCCTTCCTCACCTCCCGTATGACTTGTTGCAGCTCCTCCTGCTCCACAGTTTTATGGATTTCATCAGCTGAAGGCATGAGAGGGACTCTTTCAAGTTTGTGCTCCACCTCTGACTTGGAGTCTGCAAGCTCCTCGGAGCTTTCCACCTGTTGTCCAGTGCCTGCTCTCACTGGGGCAGTTGGTGTTAAGGCAACAGAGGCTCGATATAACTTCCTGCTATGACTCTTACACTTTCCTGTTAGTTCAGAGAATCCAACACCAGCTTTTCGACCTGCGTGACCGGAGCACACTGAAGAGGAATCTGAGTTTCCATGGGAGAATACAGACTCTGTACCCTCTGCTGGGAGAGTTTCCAGTCCAAGATCTCCCAGTCCTAAACCCAGTTCAGACTTCAGAAATGACTGCTCTCGAATAAGTTCAGAGACCTAAGGATTCAGAAAAGAAAGAGTCCTGATTAAGCATACAAAAAAGTCCCATACAGACACAACTATGTTTCCTTGCTATTTATTCAATCATTTACTTATTCCCTCCATGTCACAAATACAGACATAAAATAAATATATGCTTTACCTTTATGATTGCAACAAGGAAGACCACAAAAAGGAATGTACTTTTGTGAAAGCCAACATAAATAAAAATTGTGGCAGTTCCCCAAGCCACTGACTTTTGCAATATGGATACATCGTACCAGAGCCATTGACAGAGACACATGTGAAGACTTGATTTTTGTTTGTTTTTTCTTTCCTTTCTGCAGTCTTTGAACTATTTGTTTTCAGTAGCATAAAATGCACAGAAATATAAGAAATAATCTTCCCTAGAAAATTCACCATGTAGTCATTGTATAAACTAACTGCAATCAATACTTCACTTCTAAATATTCCTCTCAAAAGCAAACAAGACTTCACAGCTACTTACATCTATAGTTAAATTTGCTTAAGGAAAATTGCAGCTGTTCTCAACAGAGATCCTCAAGGGAGTAAAATATTTCAAAAATTATGTGTCAAATTAATCTCCTAAAACCTTTTTTTAAATAAACCCTGCCTGGTTCTTTTACTTAGTAAAACATACAGTACACAACAATTACTTACTGGTTCAATGACATTCAATGGAGAAGGACATGACAGATTATCAGCACTTCTGCTTCCATACATACCCTGAAAAATCAAGTAAAGTTAATGCACTGCAGATTTCTTTACAGTTGTTAGAAGCTAATATATAAACATGCTGTGTTGCAGACAGCTTTCTGTAAAACCAGAAACTTGGAAACAGGAAGCAAAGCTGGTTGGAGAAAGTTTATTTCAGTCATTTTTAAAGCTGGTCCTCTTCTATAAAAGGATTTACAAATAAAAAGATATTTATATGGGTCAAAGAATGCAAGTTTGGCTTGAGATCACAGTAATACCATATTTTCCTGTTCTCGGGTTTCAGGGTTTTTTCATGACAAAATGCTGAAGAGGACGATGTGGCCTGTGCCTGGGCTGCTTCTACAGAAGAGGACTGGTTAAGAAAGAGGAATGAAACCCAGAAAGAACATACAATACTTTTCGTCTGTGCTTCTTTTGTTTGGCTGATGACAGTTGCAGCAGGAAAAAAAGGAACAATCTTCCACTGAGTGAAAAATACAAGTGTAATCACCATGCCACCAATAAACATAGACAAGTGTCCCTTTTATCCTCCTTCTAGTGCTTCTGGGGAGTGTTTGTGGGAGCAGAGCCACATGTTCATCTGAAGGAGTTACAAAAGGCAAAGGAGGAAAAAATTGAAGATGAAAACTGGATTTTCCTGGAGATTTTGTGCCACGGGTTGGCAGAGCTAGAGAGAAAGTGTGCTCCATTTCTTGGAAGAGAAACACTGCATTTCACATCTCTCTGACCTCATTTCACAAGAAAATCAGTGTAGAGAAACTCCAGAAAGACCATCACCATCCTCTAACGATTTTAGACATGAGAACTACCTACCAAAACTGTGAGAATCCAGGGTTATGACGAGGAAAAGAAGAAAACACTGACAGAGACTTAAAACCCCACAAGGTATGTATTGATATGTACTAACACCAAGAAAGTCACACACCTTTTCTCCAAGACAAAATCCTGACTGAAAATAAGAAAATATGAGCCCTGATGATACACCATCATTAGATTCCCCAGATACCATCCTACTGTAAGAGTTTTAACAGTTATGAATTTCTATTTGTCCCGGCTCATTGCAGGAGGGTTGGACTAGATGACCTTGAAAGCTGTCTTCCAATCCAAATTATTTCATTCTGTGATGAACATTACACTGAGAAAACACAATGTTGTTGCAAAACTAGTACTTACTATGTGTGTCTGAGGTCTGTAAGGTGAAGACATGTGCAGACTTCTCAGCTGGTCTTCCAAAGCAAGTAGACGTTCTTCTAACTGCATCTCTAACTCCTGCAGCTCCATGCGGACAGACTTTCTCAGGCTCTGCAGCTGATCAGCTTCATATCTACACCAAGGCCATCACAAAAAGAACAAAAGCATTCACTGCACTCAGCTGCACACCCAAAAGGGTGGTTGAGCAGGACAGTCCCATGAGTAAAGGACTTTGTATCAGGGAATTCCAAGGGGAACAGAGAAAATTCATGGAAAATTTTCATGGAAAAATTAGCTGATGCCTATATTGAACAGAAGTCTTTCTCCCTTTGTAAAAAATACATACGACTTCATGGAAAAAAACAAAAAAACATAGTGTATCATAGAATATTCTCCAAACGTTTTAGCTTTAAATGCCTAAATACGTGCAAGCAGAAGAAATCAGCATTTATACACATATCTACTCAAATCTGATTCAAAAATTATACAAACAACCACAGAGCAACACAATAATCACATGTTACTTCTCCTGTGTTGCAGGATTCTCCAGTAGTCACAGATACATTTTGGCCAGGAGGTCATTGTCAAAAGTAGTCAACTGATTTCAAACATATTCACTTTTAAAATGATAGGTCAAGATGGAGCCAGAATATGAATGTCATCTGTAGCCTGCCAAGCAGGCCCTGAAAGTTGGAAAAGCTTCTGAATGCTACAGTGTTCATTCTTTATTTATATCTACAAAGATAGGGAGGACTGGGGGAATCTAAGATGAAAATCTTTCAGACTTTTTTCTCTGCAATATCCAATGTTCAAGTATCCTATGATAAAAGTCCTTAAAATCTCCAGCTGTAGAATCACTTTGGAGAAAGGATGAAAAAAAATCAATTGGTGAGAAATAGGGAGTAGAAGAAAGAAAGAGTGAAAAACTGTTTAAGAAGTTTAAAGAAAAGAGTAAACAAGGTTTTGGCAAAAACTCAGCTCCAACCCCGTTCAAACTGAAACTAATAGATTTCCTGCTCTGATTTCAGGGGCAGTGGGACATTTCCTGATACAGCAGTGTATTTTCTCCTCTTCTTTTTTTTAAAGATCAGTTTACCTTTCCTCTTCTGTCATGTGCTGATATACCGTGGTTTGTTGTCGCAACATAGTCAGTTCTAAATCCATCATTTGTGTTCTGAATAAGTTTAGATTTCTCCTCACCACTTGTAGCTCCTGGAAAGTATTCTGGG
>NW_008656296.1:2206-3100 GCF_000695815.1 Acanthisitta chloris | reverse complement strand
TCCCGACGCCATTCCTGACGTTATTCCTGATGCTGTTTCCCAACGCCATTCCCGATGTCATTCCGAACGTCATTCCCAACATTATTCCATCATTCCCGACACCATTCCGCCATTCCCGACGCCATTCCCGACACCATTCCTGACGTTATTCCAACATTCCCGACATTATTCCCGATGCCAGTCCCGATGCCATTCCTGACGTTATTCCGCCATTCCCAACGTCATTCCTGACGCCATTCCCAATGCCATTCCAGTGCCATTCCCAACATTATTCCGACATTCCCCGACGCCTTCCCTGACGTTATTCCAGACGTTATTCCGACATTCCTGACATCATTCCCGATGTTATTCCCAACGTTATTCCGACATTCCCGACGCTGTGCCCGACATTATTCTGCCATTCCCGACGCCATTCTCAATGTTATTCCGATGTTCCTTACGCCATTCCCGACATTATTCTGACGTTCCCGACGCCATTCCCGACGTTATTCCCCAACATTTTTCCGACATTCCCGACGCCATTCCCGACGCCATTCCCGACGTCATTCCGACGTTATTCCCGACGTTATTCCCGACGTTATTCCCGACGCCATTCCTGACGCCATTCCCGACGTCATTCCCGATGCCATTCCTGACATTATTCCCGATGCCATTCCTGACGCCATTCCCGACGCTGTTCCGACATTCCCGATGCCATTCCCAACGTTATTCCCGACGCCATTCCCGATGCTGTTCCGCCATTCCGGACGTTATTCCGACATTGCCGACGCCATTCTGACGTTCCCGACGTCATTCCCGACGCCATTCCTGAGGTTATTCCAACATTCCTGACATTATTCCCGATGCCATTCCCGACACCATTCCCGATGCTATTCCTGACGTTATTCTGCGATT
>NW_008656296.1:1060-1939 GCF_000695815.1 Acanthisitta chloris | reverse complement strand
TTCCCGACGCCATTCCTGATGTTATTCCAACATTCCTGACGTTATTCCCGATGCCATTCCCGATGCCATTCTGCCATTCCCAATGCCATTCCTGACGCCATTCCGACATTCTGACATTCCCGACGCCGTTCCCGACGTTATTCCCGATGTTATTCCGCCATTCCCGACGCCATTCCTGATGTTATTCCGACGTTCCCGATGTTATTCCCGATGTTATTCCACCATTCTCGACATTATTCCCGACGCCATTCCCGACATTATTCTCGACGTTATTCTGCCATTCTCGACGTTATTCCCGACGTTATTCTGGCATTCCCGACGCAATTCCCGATGTTATTCCGGCATTCCCGACATTATTCCTGATGTTATTCTGCCATTCCTGACGCCATTCCCGACGTTATTTCCGACGTTATTCCAGCATTCCCGCTGCCATTCCCGACATTATTCCGCCATTCCCGACGCCATTCTGCCATTCCCGATGTTATTCCGGCATTCCCGACATTATTCCTGATGTTATTCCGCCGTTCCCAACGCCATTCCCGACGTTATTCTGCCATTCCCGACGTTATTCCTGATGTTATTCCACCATTCCCGACGCCATTCTCATTCCCGCCACCATTCTGCCTTTCCTGACGCAATTCCCGACGTTATTCCCGATGTTATTCTGACATTCCCGACGCCATTCCCAACACTATTCCGACGTTCCCTACGCCATTCCCGACATTATTCCGACGTTCCCGACGCCATTCCTGGCGTTATTCCCGACGCCATTCCCAGTGCCATTCCCGACGCCATTCCCGACGTTCTTCCGATGTTCCCGACGCCATTCCCGGCGTTATTCCCGACGCCATTCCCAGTGCCATTCCTGACGTTATTCCG
>NW_008656296.1:0-304 GCF_000695815.1 Acanthisitta chloris | reverse complement strand
CCCCACAGCCGCCCCTTCCTGCTGGTCAGACTGGGAGCACTGGGAATGGTGGGGATGGTGGGAATGTGGGAATGGGGTGGGAATGGTGGGAATGGTTTAGGGGTGTCTGGGGCTCCCCCTGACCCATTTTTTGGGGTGCAGGTGCACGTGGAGCAGGAGCTGCTGCTGTACCAGGGCTGGGGATGGGTTTGGGGGTCCCAGTGTGTGCCCGCGCCACAGCCGCCCCTTCCTGCTGGTCAGACTGGGAGCACTGGGAATGGTGGGGATGGTGGGAATGTGGGAATGGGGTGGGAATGGTGGGAAT